>NW_020954751.1:9314542-9315524 GCF_900497805.2 Vombatus ursinus | reverse complement strand
GATAGATAGATAGATAGATAGATAGATAGATAGATAGATAGATAGATGGCTCAAGGTGAGTTGAAGATGAAGAGTTGATATCTAAATATAAAATTAAGGGATGAAAGAGGATTATACTGGGAGAAGGAGAAAAAGAAAGGTAGAATAGGGTAAATTATCTCACATAAAACAGACAAGAAAAAGCTTTTATAGTGGAGAGGAAGTGGGGGAAGGTGAGAGGGAAGGGGAATGGGATAAGAGATCAGGAGTGAGGGAGGATGATAGAAGGGAAGGCAGATTGGGGGAGGGGGTAATCAGAAGGAAACACTTCTGAGGAGGGATAAGGTCAAAAGAGAGAATAGAATAAACGGGAGGTGGGATAGGATGAAGGGAAATATAGGTAGTTTTTCACAATATGACTGCTATGGAAGTGTTTTGCATGACTACACCTGTATAACCTATATTGAGTTGCTTGTCTTCTCAATGAGGGTAGGTGGAGAGGGAGAAAGGGAGACAATTTGGAATCTAAAGTTTTAAAAACGTATGTTAAAATTGTTTTTACATGCAACTGGGAAATAAGATATATAGGCAATGGGGTATAGAAATCTATCTTGCCCTACAGGAAAATAGAAGGGGAAAGGGATAAGAGAAGTGGGGAAGGGTGATAGAAGAGAGGGCAGATTAGAGGAAAGGGTGTTCAGAATGCATGGGGTAGGGAAAGGGGCAACATGGGGAGACAATTTGGAACTCAAAATCTTGTGGAAGTGAATGTTGAAAATGAAAAATAAATTAATTAAAAAATTTTAAAATTGAATAAAAAAGAAAGATTTAAAGAGTCAAGCTAAGGCAAGAATCATTTTTAAGTGATAACTATGGGAAGGAAGGAAGGAAGGAAGGAAGGAAGGAAAGAAGGAAAGAAGAAAGGGAAGGAGAAAGAAAGAAAGAAAGAAAGAAAGAAAGAAAGAAAGAAAGAAAGAAAGAAAGAAAGAAAGAAAGAAAGAAA
>NW_020954751.1:9236341-9314532 GCF_900497805.2 Vombatus ursinus | reverse complement strand
AAAGAAAGAAAGAAAGAAAGAAAGAAAGAAAGAAAGAAAGAAAGAAAAAGAAGGAAGGATGTTAAGAAGGAAGGAAAGAAAGAAGGGAAGGAGAAGGAGAGAAAGAGAAAGGAAGGAAGGAAAAGAAAGAGAGAAAAAGGGAAAAGGGAAAGAGAAAGAATGAAAGAAGGAAGAAGGGAGGGAGGAAGGAAGGAAAGAAAGAATTGAAGGGGAAGGAGAGAAAGAAAAAGGAAAAAAGGCAGGAAGAGAAAGAGAAAAAGGAAAAGGGGAAAGAGGAAGAATGAAAGAAAGAAGGAAAAAGAGAGGAAGGGAAGGGAGGAAAAATACAAGTTTTATTTCTGGTAAAAATGAAATAAAATCAGTTCTTCAGAAGTCACAGGTCTTTTCCAACTTAAAGTTGTGAAGATATAACTGTTGACTTTTAATTAAACATGTTATTGTGATGTGTAAAGGATCAGGTAAGAAATGACTGTAACTTTAATAATGTCTCTCACTCCGAACACTGAATGAATTTTCACATTCTGCTTGTTCCCCTCCTTCCACTGTTCTATTGGAATTTTCCCCTTTTCCTTTTTTCTCTTTCTCTTCCTGCCTTTTTCCTTTCTTTTTCTCTCCTTTAAAATAGAATAAAAAAGAAAGATTTAAAGAGTCAAGCTAAGGCAAGAATCATTTTTAAGTGGTAACTATGGGAAGGAAGGAAGAAAGGAAAGAAGGAAGGAAAGAAGGAAAGGAGAAAAGGAAGGAGAAAGAAAGAAAGAAAGAAAGAAAGAAAGAAAGAAAGAAAGAAAGAAAGAAAGAAGGAAAGAAAGAAAGAAAGAAGGAAAGAAAGAAAGAAAGAAAGAAAGAAAGAAAGAAAGAAAGAAAGAAAGAAAGAAAGAAAGAAAGAAAGAGAAGGAAAGAAGGAAGTTAAGAAGGAAAGAAGAAAAGAAAGAAGAGAAGGAGAGAAAGAGAAAGGAAGGAAGAGAAAGAGGAAAAAGGAAAACGGAAAGAGAAAGAAGGAAGAAGGGAGGGAGGAAGGAAGGAAAGAAAGAATTGAAGGGGAAGGAGAGAAAGAAGGCATACTACATCTTGCTTTGCATTGTACTAATCTGTGCGATGGCCTTATTTCCCTTTCTGGTTTGTGAACTTCTCACTGTCAGAGATCCTTTTCTTCATGAGTCTCTATCTTCCCTAGTACAGAACCTTTTATAAATTAAAGCACTCATTAAATATACTGAATAGAATGCATGCTTTCAGGTATTAAAATTCTTGACTTAAAAATTTATCATTACCTAATTTAGTAAGCATCTCAAGTGATAACTATTCTATCCTTCACCTTTTAGTCAAGATGATTCCAGCTCAGTCCTGAAAAATGGAACTGAAACTTCTTTTCCAAGGCCTCCTGAGGTTTGCCTAGTGTTGCTTGATGTTGCCATCACTGTGCAGCATGTACCGGAACACAAATACTATTACTTCTCACCACTCTTATTGTTCAGAACATTGTCTTAATATCTTCCCTAATAACCTCATGCTGAAGTTCAACACAAAAATGTTATTTCTAATGACCACTTGATCACAGAGACCAACACTGAGCCCCTCCACACACAAAAGAGATAAGCAGGAAGACTATATCCTGCTAAAAGGCACCATAGACAACGAAATAATATCAGTACTAAACATATATACACCAAATGGTAGAGCATCCAAATTCTTAAAGGAAAAGCTAAATGAATTACGGGAGGAAGTAGATAGTATAAATTGTTATTCTGCTTCCACTTCCTTTACTCTGCATCACTTCATACAAGTCTTTTCAGGTTTCTCTGAAATTCCTTTCTTTTTTTTTTTGTTTCCTATGGCATGATACCACAGCATTATATTCATTTATCATAAAATTTACAGAATGAAACATACAATTTTGGACATGGCTGATGTGAGAATTTGTTTCGCTAGACTTTGCATATTTATTATGAGGTTTTTTTTCCTTTTTCCTTTTTTTTTTGAGCAGATAGCAGAATATTCAAAAGTAAATATTTATTATTTTTTTAAATACAATATAACTAGCCAACATGTGATGATTTGATTCTCAGGGTGAGATATATCTGGAAATGACTTGATATTAAAACAAAAAAATAATGTATTTTTAAATAAAAAATACCCACCATCTTACATTTGTAAATGAAAAGAAAAATGAATTCCATGATGTATTTGTGAAATATGTTCCTACCATTAAACTATGAATTCATTTCTTTCAACATATCCCTCTAAGGATAGTACACATCTCATTGGATTACTGTGGGTAGCCAAATGGGTACTATAGCACTACTAAAATATCTACAACTGCCTGGTTCTTCATTTAATAGGAGATGATGATGGTAGCGATGGTGATAATTAAAGCAATGGCTGTGCTATTCACTGTAATGGTGATGGCTGTTGATAAATGAGGATGGTCTGATAGTGACTATAATGGTGATGGTGAGTATGAGAGTGAGTGAGTGTAAGAATGGGTGAAGGTCAATAATGGTGATGTTAATGATGATGGTGATGTTGAGGGATAGTGATGATTGTGGTGATGGCTGCGTGGGCATGGTGATGAGCTTGAGCATGAATTTTGTCTTCGTGGTTGCTCATCATGGTGAAGGTGATTATGTTTTTCTATCATCTTCCCAGAGTCAAGAATTGAAGCAAGACTGGTTAGGCTTAATATAAAGAAGTGAAATAGGTATTTACATGCTGAACAGCATTCTCCCCAGCTGAGAAATTATATATATATATATATATATATATTTTTTTTTTTTTCCAAATCACTGAGTCCAGAAATAGCCTCCTACACAGAAAAGTGATCCCTCTGCTTAGGAGGAAGCAAATTGAGCTCCCAAGTCTCCTGTCACCAATCTCCTCCATACACAGAGAGCTCCAAGTGAAGTCGGTGACAGTGCCATAGAAATGATGGGCATACCTGTCAAGGGCTTCAGTGGGAACACATGATGAGAGAATGGTGGCAAAAACATCTAGGCAATTAGCAGTTCAGGTGAGTGAGACAGGCATTCCAATAGCTCAGGAGATAAACAGAATTCTTTATTCTCTGGCCTGTCAATCCAGTCCTAAAACCTTGTCAGGTGGTTGGGTTTTTTATGGCTATCATTAATTCATGCTCCCCCTGTCTTATCTGTTCTCCCCACACATGCAGCCTTCTTGCTGACTTACTACTAAAGCACATGATATGATGTCTTTCTCTGCAAAGCAGGGATGTAATCTTTGGCTGACTAATCACCGCTTTATAAAACCCCCAATCCCTACTTTCAGACTGAATGGATGAGGTAATGATGGTTGAGGAGATCTCTGACACCAACTAGAGATATGGATTCAGTAAGTGGTAAATTGGGAACAGCCACCTCTGTGGGAGGGGAAGTGAATGGAAGAGAGTTCAAAAACAGGATCAGGGTGCAAGAAAGTCTAGGAGCCAAAAGAAAGACAATAATAATAATGATCTAAATACTATTTCCTTTGTTATGTGCTTATTTGTCTCTAATTTATAGTTTGCAATTAGTTTAATTTACATCACAATGAACAGCTAAAAATACAGTAGGGATTGATACAGTGTCTGGTACCAGCTCTCTCTAACTGCACCATTGAGCTCAGTGATAAATAGCAGCTGAGGAGGGGGAGAAGCCCTTGTGTGTTCTGTTCAAGAAGGCCATAACCAGCAACTGAAGTTATGATCTATTGGATGGTATGATCTATTCCAGTTCTCTGAACTGGAAAGCAGTTCACTCTAAATATTCGCCCAATGACTGAAAGAAACTCATTTCATTTCCCCCACCCCCACCCCAGGGGGCCTCAGGAGTGGCATGGTGTAGTTAGAAGAACTCTGGATTTAAGGATGGGGAGACTTAAGTTCAAATCTAGCTTCTGATATTTAAAAGTATGACTAGGGAAGAGGGAGTCATTTTAATATTGCCAAATCTTATCTTCCTCAGCCATAGAAAGAGGACAATGTGTCTGCACTATTAATTTAATTAGAGGTGCAAGGCAGTTCAGGTATTTCCTATTAAACCTGTAGATAGCTTGTTTCTAAATATTTTGTTTGCTTGTTGTCTTTCTCACTAGATCATGAGCTCCTTGAAAGCAGGGACTTGACTTTTGCTTCTTTATATTCCTAGTGCTTCACTTACTAAGTGCCTGGCACATAGTAGGCCCTTAATAAATGTATAAACATTGATTGTTTTTTGACTGACAGGAAAGCACCAGCAGGTGGTGCTATTAACAGTGATGAGACCATAGTACTGTGTTCTGCCTCGAGGCTACCTGGGAGATGGCTGGATGGGCTTTCATTACCTAACCAGACTCTTATATTATAGCTAAAGAACTGATGAAATTGACAGAATTTGGGGCAACAGAATCAAGTGAGAGCTCTAGGTTATGAGTCCCTCAAGAGGAGTGGATTTACCAAGGTGTCCATAATCCCTTATATTGTATATGTATTCGAGAAATGTCTTCTGTGTTGGACCATTCACCAAACTGCCTGAGGTCTGTAAGTGCACCGTATACCAGCCACCAGTGGACTAGGTTATGAGGTCTTTATCACAAGTTCAGGGAAAGCTACACCTTTGATAATACTTTCTGAGCAAGTCATCTTTATTCCCTCAGGCATTTCTGTGACAGATAAGAGACCCTGACAAATTCAAGGCAGCTATGAAGGGAGGAAAAAAGCATTTATTAATCTCCTGCTGTAAGTCAGGCACCATGCTAAATGCTTAACAAATAAAATCATTTGATGCTCACAACAACCTTAGGAAGTAGGTGCTGTTATGACCCCCATTTTACAAATGAGGAAACTGAGGCAGGCAGAAGTTAATGATTTGTCCATTGGGTTGTAGGCTCCTTGAGGGCAGGGATTACTTTTTTTTTTTTTTTTACCCTTTTTATATCCCCAGTGTTTAATGCAGTGTCTCTTACACAGTAGAGGCTCAATAAATGTTTATTGACTGATTAGATCACACAGCTAGTAAGTGTCTCAGTCTGGGCTTCCAGACGCTAGGCCTAGTGCTCTATTCACTGCACTACCTTGTTGCCCTATTCTCCAAACTTTAAAGTATTATATAAATGTAAAGTACTGTCTTTTTTTTTTCTTTTGATCTAAACCTGCATTTTCATTGTTATTAAAAAACTCCCTCTACCAATACAGATGGGTACTGGCTTAGCAGCAAATGGTATTAGAGAATTGTCTGGGGGCACTGAGGGGTTAAATGACTTACCCAGGGTCACTCACCCATGTGTCTGAGGTAGCATCGGGACCCATGTCTTCCTGCCAGGGAGCCCAGCTCTCCATCTAATGTACTAGCCTGATTCTAACATTGTTCTAGCTAACAATAAAAACCCTGGTTAGCACATCATCACTAGTGACTCCCAGCTGTAAAGCAGAATAGCAACACAGGCAGCATTTTTCTTCCTAAGTCCTCTTTCTTTCCTTCGTTAAATAATTTCCTCCTTCTGGTTGCCCCATTCGTCTCACTAGGTATCCATCCAGCAGCCTCACGCTGACACTAAATTGGGTCCCATTCATGCCTTTTATCAGGCCCTGCCCCCCACCATCCTTTTTACCCCTTCTTATCTACCACCAAAGCTGAAATCAGAGCCCCAGAACTTCCCCTTGGGCTAATTCCTTAGGCTATTTCCAGATGTAGTATCAATTACATTAGAAGGACCATGCTGATCAATTGATGACAGACATTTCCTTGGTCCTTAGAGGTATTCTTAAAATTTGGTCCTTCTTAATGATGGTCCTAATGCCCTTGTGATCCCACCAACCCTTAGGATCACAGAATTAGGCTCAAAGAGACATCAGGGACCATGTAGACTAATGGTCTCATTTTGCAGGTGAGGAAATATTGGTTATGTTCACAGAAGCAGTAATCACCAGAGGGAGTTGGTGTTTGAACCCTAAGCCTGTAATTTCACCCTTTTACTCACTCCTCATGGATCATATCGTCCAGCTCTTGTCATTTTTCAGAGGAAGAAAATGAGTTCAAGAGAGAAGAAGTCCTTACCCTAAGTTCACATATAAAGTGGCATCTATTCTTTTTCAGTTCATAAGCTGTTCATGTTCTGGTGCCTCCCTCTTGCCTTGCCAACTGAGCTTTAAACCTTCTCCCATATCCGGAATCTTCCATGATTAGAAGCATCTAGTTTCCTAACTAATTGGCACCTTATTCCTCCTGTTTTCGACATCATCAAGGTCCCAACCCCTCCCTTTAAAAATTCCTTTCCTGAAGCATGGTGAAGACAATATCTAACACTTTTTAGCTCTCAAAAGTTTGCAAAGCATTTTACATAAGCTATTTCAGTCCTCACAAAAACTCTGTAGGTGGTTACTTTTATTAGTTCTTTTATACCGATGGGGAAAGTGAGGCTGAAGGATAGAAAGGGAATTGGCCAGGTTCCTACAGATAATAAGTGACTGAGGCAGAATTTGAACTCAGGTCTTCCCAACACCAAGTACAACACTCTATTCACCACTGTACTATAATTAGATATCAGACCCATTGAAATGAAAATAGCTTAACTTAATCATCAGATTTGAAGTAGTGAAGCAGAGTCTTTTATAAACCCATGCTCCTTCTCCTACCGTAACCTGAAGCCCTTCCTGCCCTAGCATCTCTCACTGGTGTATTTCTAGTTATATATACCATGCCTTTCCTCTCCATACTATTTGGGAGATATCAGTTCCAGACCCAATGCATACTTCTGGGAAGGGGAAGGGGGACAGACTGTGTCAGTTTGGAGAGGTCCGTAGAGATGCTGGCCTAGAACCTTCTTCTCTTGCTTCTGTCCATGTTCCCTTGTGTGTTCCCAGGTTAGCCACGCGTTCCCTTAAATGCACCAAATAAAAAGGCCTATTGCTTTTAGCATTGACTAGCCGAAGTAATATTTCTAAATCCCAATTATAGACTGCAATAGTGTCAAAACAGTGATTAGGACACAGTTCTCAGAATTCTCAGGAAGGAAGGAAACAAGCATTTATTGAGCACTTATTATGTGCCAGATATTTTGCTAAACACTTTAAAAATATTATCACATTTGATCCTCACAAAGCACCCTCGGTAAGAGCTATTATTATCTTTATTTTACAGTTGAGGAAACTGAGGCATACAGAAGTTAAGTGACTTACAAGATCAGCTAATTAAAGCAAATCACTTAACAATTAATAAGTGACACAGTTAATAAGTATCCAAAGCTAAATTTGAACTCAGGTCTTCCTGATTCCAGGTCTAGCACTCTATCCACTGAATCACCTTGCTGCTCTTTCTATTCTGACATAGTTTTCCATGTCAGTGTATTTTCTACTCGATCATACTCTTCCTCTCTCCTAGATAAAATGTATATTTTTATAATATTTTATTTTTCCCCAGTTACACATGAAGAAAAAATTTAGCATTCATTTTTACAAGATTTTAAGTTTAAACTAATGGCAACAGCTGTCCTTTCACAGCCTCAAAGGAGCTATTTAAGGATTAAAGATATAATCTCAGTACTTTCCCACTCTTTGGAGGAAGATATCACATAAACTTATGGTATTCAGCCCATGCTGTGGCGAGGTTCTGATTAACAGAGATGAGTGAATCAAAAGGTTTGAAAAAGTAGCAAAGTTAGAGAAAGTACAAATGAATATTTGAGCTGGAAGGACATCAAATTGCTGGTATGACATGTTAGGAAGGCGGAAGGAAACTGTCAGATTTCTAAATGCTAGAATGAAAAAATATTCCAGGCAAGAACATTCCTACAAAGATGGGTCTTTGGTTGGGAGGGAGGGAGAAGGACAAGAAAAGTACCTTCCTTAAGGCATTTTAAGAGAAGAAAAGAGCAAGAAAATGAAAATGCTTCATAAAGTAAGCTATTGAATGTGAGGTACTGATATTCTCTCTTCACTAATAAACATAGAGAAAGAGAGCCAATTTGTGGTTTAAGATGAAAACAGATGCGCCAGTATGAAGGAAGAAAAAAATAAATAGTACTCTACTCACATTCATTAGTACTTTAAAAAATGCATAGAAGATATCTCATTTGACCCCCACTCTGTTCCTTGTGAAAGTGAGAATGGAATCAATCATCCCCATTTTGCAGATGAGCAAACTAAGGCTCAGATAAGTTAAAAGTTTTTCCCAAGGTGACACACATAATAAGAGTCAGAATGAAAATTCTATTCCCAACCTAGTCCTCTGTCCATTCTACCAACAGGCCTCTAACAGATCAACTAGTTACAATAACAACTATCAGAAGGTATTTTCTAGTACAGAGGTGATGTGATGGTGGCACTATTCTGTGATAGTTAAGCTTTAGAAATTTGACTCTTTTCATTCTTTCTGAATTTTTTTTTTTTATTTTTAGTATGGACCTTCAATTTTATTGGTGAGAAAACTCCCCATTCATGCAGAATAGTAACTCTCTGTTACTTAATAGTATTCAGAAAGTGGCCTGAGGGTGCTGAGAGCTTACGTTATGTGCCCCTGGTCCCATACCCAGCACGTTCCAAGGGGAAGACTTGAACATGTCTTTCCCCCTCCAAGAAGCTCTCTTTCTAAGGCCAGATTCGTACTCACAAAGATGAGTCTTCCCAATTTCAAGCCTAGTGCTCTATCCACTGTGCCGCCTAGCTGCCCAAATCTTATATGCTATGCTCCATACAACATTGCTGCTTGGAGGTCTCTTTCAGTTTGAAGATTCCATCATTCTGAGGACTGTAAGATTAAAAGTGAGTAGCCACCCAAGTGTTTTGACTGTCAACCCATTATACCCCTACAGAATTACACTGATCTTCTTAGTCTTCAGAAATTTTTCATTTCAGTTATCTCATATTTTTGAAAGATGTGGAAGTAGTGTTTGAGATTGATGAAATGAAAGAATAATAGAACTCTAAATGTCTTTCTGTTGGGAAGTATACAAAATAAGAAAAAAAAGAGTAGAAGACTTTGAGTAAGAAAAATTATTTTAGATTTCTAGTTCTGCCACTCAGTAATTGTGTGACCATGGACAAGTAATTTGTCAGTCAATAAGCATTTATTAAGTGCCTACTATCTGCCAGGCAACTAGGTGGTTCAGTGTATAGAGGGCCTGCCCTGGAGTCAGGAGAACCTGAGTTCAAATTTGGCCTCAGATACTTCCTAGTTGTATGACCCTGGAGATGCAAATTAAGGCAAAAAGTCAAACAAAAAAAGGGTCCCTGGTCTCAAGGACCTCACTGTTTGATGAGGGATGAAACAACATGAAAACGATTATGCACAAATGAGATACATACAAGAATATTGAAGATAATCCACAAAGAGAAGGCACTAGCATTAAGGGGATTCAGGAAAGCCTTTTTATAGAAGATGGAATTGTAGCTGAGACTTGAAAAAGCCAGAGAGTTGTAAAATCTTTTTCCTCTCTTCCTCTTCTTCCCCCTCTTCTCCATTGTGGGCAATAAGCTTTGCATTGAACTGACTCTCATTATTTTATGTATTATTCTCAGCAACTGAACTCATTAAGAGGTTGTTTTCCCTAAAGTGTCTAGCTAGCCCACTGAACTTTCCTTAGACATAAAGAGAGTACCTGGATAATGTGGCGGGCCACACTTGAGGACTTAGAGGACACAGGTTCCCCACCCCTGAACCTATCGACAATCATAACTACTTTGGAGGAGTAGGGCACTGTGAGCCCAGTTTTAAAAAGCAAGGCTCAATAGGGGGACTCTATATCTTCCCAGGAAAGACTCTTCTATGCCAGAGGACTGTGACAAAATATTATTGTAATATTTCAGGCATGAGGTGATGAGGACCTAACTGACTGTGGTGGTCTCTTCAGAGGACAGAGGGAGGTACGTATAAAAGAGAGGTTAGGAAAGTGTAATCAGTAGCTTTGGTAATAGATTGGATATGGAAGTATGGGGCAAGAAAGAGTGAGGAGTTGAAGATGATGTCTAGGTTTGGAGCCTGGTGGTAGGAAGATGGTAGTACCATCAATAGTAATACGGAAGTTAGGAAGAAGGGAGAGTTTGGGAGGGGGAAAGATAATCACTTCAGTTTTAGACATGTTGAACTTAAAATGTCTACAAGATACTCAGTTTAAAATGTCTAATAGGCAATAGGAGAAGCAAATATTGAGGTTAGGGCAGGATAAGTAGAACTGAAAAATCATCTTTTGGTGTTGTTATTCAGTCATTTTCAATCATGTCTGACTCTTCACGACTGCATTTGGGGTTTTCTTGGCAAAAATACAGGAGAGGTTTGTTATTTCCTTCTTCAACTCATTTTACAGATGGGGAAACTGAGTTGAACAGGGTTAGGTGACATGCCTAAGATCACACAGTTAGTAAGTGTCTGTGGCCAGATTTGAACTCATGAAGATGAGTCTTTCTAATCTCAAGCCTAACACTCTATCCAGGGATGGGGAACCTGTGGCCTTGAGTCCACTGACCTTCTAGGTCCTTGGGCGTAGCCTTTTGACTGAGTCCAAGTTTTACAGAACAAATCCTTTTATTAAGGGAATTTGTTCTGTGAAGTTTGGATTCAATCAAAGGACTGTACTTGAGGACCAAGAAGGCCACATGTGGCCTCAAGGCTACAGGTTCCCCACCCTACTGGATCCACTGCACCACCTAGCTGCCCAGAGAATCATCTGCATAGAGATAATAGTTGAATAATGGGAGCAAATGAGATCACCATGTAAAATAGTATTAAGGACAAAAAGAAGAGATTTATCTTTGTGTTGGGAAAAAAAAATTGGAAAGTGAGGGAGTGCCCATCATTTGGAAAATGGCTTAACAAGTTATAGTATATGAATGTGATAGATACTACTGTGTTACAGTAATGATAAAGGGTTGATTTAATTTGCACTTCCCTAATCAATAATGATTTAGAGCATTTTTTCATAAGAGTATAAATTGTTTTGCTTTCTTTATTGGAAAGCTGCCAGTTCATATCCTTTGACCATTCATCAGTTGAGGAATGACTCATATTCTTATAGATTTTACAAAGTTATATATTTGAGATATGAGATCATTACATGAGAAACTGTCTATAATTTTTTTTTCTCAATTTTCTGCTTTCCTTCTGATCTTGGCTATATTTGTTTTATTTGTGTAAAACCTTTTTAATTCAATATCATAGAAATTATCCATTTTATACTTTGCTCTCTATCTCTTGGTTTTTTTTTTCCATAAATTATTCCCCTATCCATAAGTCTGATAGGGAATATGTTCCATGTTCTTCAAATTTTCTTGCAATAGCTCTCTGTATCCATTTTGACCTTATCTTGGTAAATGATGTAAGATATTGGTCTATACCCTGTTTCTGCCATACTACTTTCCATTTTTCCCAATAATTTTTACCAAATAATGAATTGTTATCCCAAAATTTTAAGTCTTTACACTTGCCAAATAGATTACTATATTCATTTGCTGCTGTAAATTATGTCTACTCTGTTCCACTGATCTACCTTTCTATTTCATAACCAGTACCAGATAGTTTCGATAATTACTGTGTTACAATATAGTTTAAGATTTGGTACTGTTAAGCCTCCTTTTTTTATATTTTTTCATTAGTTCCTTTGATATGCTTGACTTTTTGCTGTTCCGAATGAATTTTGTTATCTTTTCTAATTAAGTAAAATAATTTTGGGCAATTTAATTAGGATGGGATTGAATATATAAATTAGTTTATGTAAAACCGGCATTTTTATTATGTTAGCACTGCCTACACATGAATAATTGATATTTCTCCAATTATTTAAATCTACTTTTATTTATATAAAAAGTTTGTATATATAATTTTGTTTATATAGTTCCAGGGCATATTTTGGCAGGCATACTCCCAAGTATTTTGTACTGTCTAGAATTATTTTAAATGAGGTATTTCTTAATAACTTTCTTGTTGGGTTTTTTTTGTATAGGCATGTCAATGATTTATGTGGATTTATTTTATGTCCTACTACTTTGTTAAAATTAGTAATTGTTTCATCTAACATTTTAGTTGAGTCTTTGGGATTTTCCAAGTATATCATCATATTGTCTGTGAAAAGAGACATGCAAATTAAAACAACCTTGAGATATCATTTTACACCTATCAGATTGACTAAAATAATTGAAAGGGAAAGTGACAAACCTTGGAGGGGATGTGGAAAAATTGGTACACCAATTCTTTATTGGTGGAACTGATCAAATCATTTTGGAGGGCAATCTGAAATTATGTCCAAAGAGTTATTAAACTGTGTATATTCTAATATACTAAATATTTATAGTGTATTTATATTTATAATAAATTTTATAAATATTTATAACTGCTTTCTTTGTGGTTAGCAAAGAGCTAGAAATTGTAGGGATGGCCACCAATTGGGGAATAGCTAAAAAAGTTGTGGTATGTGATCATGATAGAATACTATGGTTCTATAAGAAGTGATGAGCTTATTGATTTAAAAAGATTGATAGACTTACACAAAATAATGGAGTGAAATGAGCAGAACCAAGAGAACATTGTATACAGTAACAGCAATATTGTTTTAAGAACAACTTAGATTGACTAAGTCATTTTGACTAATATAAATACCCAAATTAACTGCAAAGGACCTGTGAAGGAAGACACCATATGCATCTAAAGAAAGAACTGATAAATAGATGCATGTATATAATATATATATTTGTGTCTAATGATAGCCATCTCTAGGGTGGGGTCAAGAGAGGTGGGAAGAAAACAAAGGAAAAAAGGAAATTTACCTATTATATATTTAAAAGGAATAGCAAATTGTACATAACAGATTTGCAGTTTCATAAGCAATCAGCTTTTTTTTTATTCTACTATGTTATGGAAATGCTTGTTTTATTTCATAAATTAAAATAAGTTTTTAAAAATTTTAAAAAAGATATGATGAAGGGTATAGTTTCAGAGAGACCTTGGAAGATTTATGTGAACTGACCCATTTATTAAGTACCTATTAAATGACAAATATTGAGGATCCAAAGAAAGGCAAAAAAAGCTCTCAAGGAGCTCAAAGTCGGAGAAGAGACAATATGCAAAACATAGTATGCAAGCAAGATATCCATATCTGTATCTATATAAATGATAAATTGGAGATAATCTCAGAGGAAAGACATTAAAATTAAGTAGGTTCTTGAGGAAAGTAGAACTTTAGCTTGGATGTCAAAGAAACCAAGGAAGCCAAGACACAGAGATGAAGAGGCAGAGCATTCCAGGACTACAGAATATCCAGTGAAAAGGCCGCAGTGAAGATATGGAGTGTCTTGTTTGAAAAAAAGTGATGAGACCAGTTTCATTGAATCACAGAGTATGTGGAAGGGAACAAGGTATGAAAAGTTTGGAAATGAATGGATTATGAAGTTAAAAGTCAAATGGAGGATTTCATATTTGGTGAGAGAAGTGTGTGATGGACCCTGAAGTCCTTAGGGCCCTGGTGAGTCCTTAGGGACTCACCAAAACAGGTGAATTTTTGTTATTGTTTATATGCTATTGCCAAGTTGTTTATCTGTTTCTGACATCTATTTATGGGTACAGCCTCGGCCCTGGATTAAGGGGGACCTGAGTTGAAATCTGGCCTCAGACACATAACACTTATTAGCTGTGTGACCCTGGGCAAGTCACTTAACCCTATTGCCTAGCCAAAAAACAAAACAAACAAACAAACAAACAAAAACTACTTCTAAGTTATAAAAGATTTCCTTAGACAAACTTTTTTTGGGAAAAAACCTGTTCATAAATGGAATGTTGTTTGTACATAATAAGAAGACAGATTAATTAATAGTTGTGCAATTTAATTAAAACAAAATAAGGCAAAGGCAGTTTCTAAAGAAGTGACATGCTTAACAACCCCTTTCTCCTTGGCAAAGAGCCAAACCAAACTTTCAGGAGTACAAAGTTAAAGGTAGCAACCCTAGAAATTATTTTTCCCCTAGAACTTAAAAGGACCTTGGACATCATCTATTATAACACATTTGTTTTTCTGGTAAGACAACTAGAGTCTTAGAGAGAGAGAGAGAGAGAGAGAGAGAGAGAGAAAGAGAGAGAAAGAGAGAGAGAGAGAGAGTTTGTTCTCGGTTATACAGCTATATTGTGTCTTAATATAAGAAAGAACTTTCTAAAAGTCAAAGTCATCTAAAAATAGAATGGGCTGCCTCTTCAGGTAGTAAGTTCCCCATCATTGAAAGTGCTTAAGCAGTGATTGAATAGTAATTCAATCAACTATTCAATACAATTCAATTACTATATGAATTACTATTAATAGTAATAGTTCTACTTGAACACTTTCAATGTGTTTAAAGGGATGTTGTAGGAAAAAATGTATACATTGGGTAGGAAGTTTGAAAAGATGATCTTCAGGGCCCTTTCTACCTTTAGAATTCTAATATTAGTTAGTGGAAAACAGCTACAAGTGTTTTTGTTTGATTGCTGTTTCATTTTTGTTCTTGTTTTTCCATTTCCACCATAGTGTTCCCCTTCTTCCAAGTCACTGGGTACCTTAGCTTTGACAGCAGATTCCTTTTCCTTATAAAGATTCAAGGTCTTGACTCAGCCATTCTTAACCTTTTTTGATTCACAAACTGCTTTGGCAGAATGATGAATCTATGGACTCCTCAGTATATATTTTTTGGAATATTATATTCCAAGTTCCTTAATGTAGAAGCTGCTAAATCTTGTGTTATCCTGATTGTGTTTCCACAACACTTGAATTGTTTCCTTCTGGCTGCTTGCAATATTTTCTCCTTGAACTGGGAACTCTGGAATTTGGCTACAATATTCCTAGGAGTTTTCCTTTGGGGATCTCTTTCAGAAGGTCATTGGTGAATTCTTTCAATTTCTATTGCCCTCTGGTTCTAGAATATCAGGGCAGTTTTCCTTGATAATTTCTTGAAAGATGATTTCTAGGCTCCTTTTTTGATCATGGCTTTCAGGTAGTCCAATAATTATTAAATTATATCTCCTGGATCAATTTCCCAGGTCAGTTGTTTTTCCAATGAGATATTTCACGTTGTTTTCAATTTTTTCATTCTTTTGTGCCAGGACTGGGGCTGGGACTGAACTCCTCTCTCACCGCAGTCATAGACCTTTCCTACTCACCTTCTAAGTTGTCTTTGGTGTTTGTGGGTTGAGAAGTCTGGAAACTGCCACAGCTGGCAGTGATTCAGTCCCCTGAGGCTTGCTCCAGGTTCACAGAGGCCTAGTCTTTGCCTCCGTGCGCATGCTGAACTGCATTCCTCTCCCAGCCTGGTCCAATAGACCTTTTCAATCAACCATCCGGGTTGTCTTGGGTCGGAAATTTGTTTCTCTCTGTCTTTTTGTGGGTTCTGCTGCTTTAGAAATTGTTTAGAGCCATTTTCCCAGGTATTTGGAGGGGTTTAGGGGAGAGCTCAAGCAAGTCACTGCTTTTACTCCGCCATCTTGTCTCCACCCCCCCCAAAATGTTTTTCAATACATAAAATAAAAAGAGAAGATTACAAAGGAAGCCCATTATTTTTAAATTAAATTGTCAAAAAATGTTTTTTAAACAAATTCATGGACTCTAGGTTAAGAATCCTTGAAGTTCAAGGATGATGATCTTGCTGCCTCCCTCAGGACTTCATCATTTCTCTGTGATCCTGTCCCTTTCCATCCAAGTCATCTTTACTGTCTGTGGGTGTATTCTGGGAGATTTGATTCTTTTGCTTAGACTTTGGTTTCATCTTCCTCCCCTCTACTCTCAACCCATGATAAGGCATCATAGATCATCCTTTGAGACTCTAGGGGGTTTTATAGGTAACTTGACCTAAGGATGTTGAGATTGACTGTTCTAGTGACAAACTATTGCTCAGGGTCAGAGCCAATTGATAACTCTGGAGAAATATAGTTGGCGATGCTTACTCTTCTTTATTCTTACATTGGTAAAATAAATTCAAGGGGAAAAAAGAGAAAATAAACACTCCTTACAAAATTTTGAAGTGCTATATAAATGCTAGTTATTGATCATTATAACAATTTTTTGAGTTAAGTTCTACAGGGTTTTTTAATCTTCCTTTAATGGATGAAAAAACTGAGGATCAGAGCAGTCAAATGATGACCTGCTGAAAGTCACACAGTTAGTATCAGTGCTGTTGTTCCCACTTCTCTGCTGATTTCCTTCAAGTCCAAAGCTCTTTCCGCTACACCAAATTCTAACAGTAAAATAGACAACAATATCACTAAACAACTCATTCTCAGTCCTCTCATTCTTAAACCTGAGCCAGAGGTCTCACTGAAGTTAGTGAAAAAAGTACCTATAGACAAAGGAGATTAAATAATTGTTTTATTCCATGCCACCATTGGTTTTTAGTACTAGAGAAGCTAGGTGGTACAATGGATAGAACACTGAGCCTAGAGTCAGGAAGATCTGAGTTCAAATTCAGCCTCAGACACTTACTGACTATGTGACCCTGAACAATTCCTTAACTTCTATTTGCCCATTTTCTCATATGTAAGATGGGAATGATAATACCCACTACCTCCCAAGGTTGTTGTGAGCATCAAATGAGACAATAATTATAAAATGCAGCTAGGTGGCAAGTGAATAGAGTGTTGAGTCTGAAGTCAGAAAGACTCATCTTCCTGAGTTCAAATATGGCCTCAGACACTTACTAGTTGTGTGACTCTGGACACCTCCCTTAACCCTGTTTTCCTCAGTTTTCTCATCTATAAAATGAAGAGAAGAAGGAAATGACAAACCCCTTCAGGATCTTTGCCAAGAAAACCCCCAAAATGATTGTGAAGAGTCAGACTTGATTGAATAACACTTAGCACAGTGCCTGGCACATAGCAAACAAATATATAAATGTTAGTTATTATCATTACTAGAAGATACCTTAAAGATTCACTAGTCAAACTTCCTCATTTTCCCTCTTTTTCTGAGGAAAAAAAGTTGTTTTTATTATGAACTTAAACAAGAAACATGACCTCATATATGCAAAGAACAGAGTTTGAAATGGAATTTGTCGTAGTTTGGTCTCTCTTTTTTAAGGGGTATACTAAATATGGTAATAACGAAACTGTCCTGCTTGTCTGTGTCCTCTCATTATGAACCAATGTTAAGTAGGGCATTTGTTCAGAAGGAAGGTCTTCTCTCATTCATGACATTAATAAAGTTTCTTTCCAATGTGAATTTTCTGATGTTGAGTAAGCTGTGATCTCTGGCTGAAGACCTTTCCACAGTCACTGCATTTGTAAGGTTTATCACCAGTGTGAATTATCTGATGTAACGTGATCCCTATCCTCTGTCAGAAGGTCTTTCTACTTTCATTATATATATATATATATATATATATATAAGGTTTCTCTCTAGTATGAATTATCTGATGTTGAGTAAGTCCTGATCTATGACAGAAAGCTTTCCCACACTCACTGCATTTATAAGGTTTCTCCCCAGTATGAATTCTCTCATGTTGAATAAGTTCATGTTAAGTAAGTAACCTCTGGCTGAAGGCCTTCTCACATTAATTGTACTCATAAGGCTTCTCACCAGTATGGATTGTCAGATATTGAGTTAGCTGTGTTCTCCAGCAGAAGGCCTTACCACATATATTACAGTCAAATGGTTTCTCCCCAGAATGAACTGTTTGATGTTGAGTAAGCTGTGAAGTAAGGTAGAAAGCTTTCTCACATTCATTACATTTAAAATGTTTCTCTCTACTGTATTTTCTATGTTTTTTAACAAGTGCTAGCTCTCTTTCTGCTACCCATGGTGCTTCATTCAATATAATCAAACAGGTTCTTCTTAAGCACAAGGCATGGTGAGGCACTGGGAAAATAAAAGACAAAATGAAAAACAGCAAAAATATTTTGCATTAAAATGGAGAAACATAACACCTTAATTTGGGGAGAAGAAGATGGTAACAACTAGAAAGAATTGCAAAAGTAGCTGACCTGAGCCTTGAAGGGAACTGGGAATTCCAAAAGTTAGAGGTGAGGGGGGAATGTAATGTAAAAATGAGATACAGTGTCTTACGCAGACATAAAGGTGGGAGATGGAATGCTGAGTTTAGAGAACAAATTGGCCAATTTGACTAGAATACTGAATATGGAAAGGGAAATATATCTAATTAGTTTGGAAAATTAAACTGTAACTAGCCTGTGAAGGGATTTAAAAGTCAAGCAAAGAAATGTATAGTTTATCCTAGAGATGAAAAGGAATGACAATGTTTTTGACCAGGGGAATGGCATGGTCAGTCTTGTGCTTTAGGAAAATTATTTTAGTATCTATCTATTTCACATACAGTTAAAATGCCTTTTTTGTTCCTTCCTAGTAATTTTCAGAGTCAATTGTTTGGCCTGTCCTAAGGCTTTTATGCATTCAGGGATCCACCCAATTCCCCCAAATGTTTGATTTACCATCAGTGATTCACCCCCACCCAGGAAATATTGGGACAATTGCACACAGGCATACACTATTGAATAAGTACAGTCACACTAAATTTTTCCTCTAAGTTCACTTCTTTCATTCTTATCCTAATTGAATCAACTTTGTCCATGCAAAAACACTTCAATTTCCTCTAAGGGAAATTATCTATTGGATATTTTTTGTAATCAACTTGTTTATTTAAGAATTCATGGGGGCAGCTAGGTGGCGCAGTGGATAGAGCATGGGCCCTGAAGTCAGGAGGACCTGAGTTCAAATCTGGCCTCAGACAAAACACTTGACACTTACTAGCTATGCAACCCTGGGCAAGTCACTTAACCCCAATTGTCTAAAAAAAAAAAAAAAAAAAAAACGAAAGAAAGAAAGAAAGAAAGAAAAAGAATTCATGCCAGCCTCACTCATATCTGTGGAAGAGACCCTTTTGTAAATTTTATAAACATTTTTACTCAGGTCATCTCACTATTTTGAATTTATTATGATATATGATATGCGTTTGTCTAGACAAAATTTTTGCTTAACTGCTTTCTTGTTTTCTCAGAAATTTTAGTTAAATAGTAGGTTATCCATTATGTAATTTATGCATGTGGAATTATCAAATACTGAGATATTGACTTTATTCTTTTTTTATTTTTCATTGTGTGAAATATTGGGACAATCACACACAGTCACACTAAAAATGCCTGGCCACCAGGCATAAGGGAAAGATCGTTTCTTCATACAGAACAATCTTCTCTTTTTCCTAGTTACTTCTCTAACAAATATTCAAGGAGAAATAATTCAAGCCTTGATCTAAAGAAAGCTCTTTTATACATGTTCTGCCTGGAAAGAGGGTGACTGGAAAAGAAATGGAGCAATTCACCAACAATAAGATTCCCATCAACTCTGATTATCCCCATGTGTTTTATCTGTGGCAAACTGTAGATTTCAAACTTCCTGCTCTTGTACCATCAGTTAGTACATTTTAAGGAGTAACTAATTTAAATATTATTGTTCATTTAGACAAACAGTCCAAGCTAAACATAATTAGAAGGGTAAACATGCTGCCAAAATGAATATATAATAAATTCTAGGAAGTCAAGTATAATAAAGTCTCATTTATCTAACAATGCTAATGATGACGATTGTGGTGATGATGGTGATGACAGAAAGAGCTGATATTCATATAGCATTTTGTGGTTACAAAATACTTTCAACCGTTACTTTATTTGTAATAACAACCCTGTGCGAAAGTGCAACATCTATTTCCAAACAAAAAAGTCAAGGCTCAAAGAGAGAAAGTGAGATAACCACTGCAAAGGAGTGGGGGAGATGTCTTCTCATGTCTTTTTCTTTGGGGACAAACTTGGTCATTATAATTTTGCAACACTTAGTTGCAATTATTTTGTAGCGATTGTTGTTCTTATTTGCATTGTTATAGTTCTTTCATATATTGTTTTTCTGGCTCAGCTTACTTCACTTTGCATCAGTTGCTTGCCTTCTCATGCTTCTTAATATTCATCACATTCATCAATTTTTAAACCAGAAAAATAGTACATGGCATTTATATACCACAGTTTGTTTAGCCATTCCCTAAGAGATTTAATTTGCTTCCAGTTCTTTATTATTGCAAAAAAAAAGTGCAGCTATGAATACGTTGATGTATATTGGACCTATTTTAGTCATTGCTCTACTTGGAAATATGCCTACCAATGGAATCTCTGCATAAAAAGATATGAACATTTTAATCTCTTTCTTTGAATAATTCTAAATTGCTTTCCAGAATGGAAAAACCAATTTACAGCTCCACCAACAGTGTAGTGCTGCACCTGAGCTTCCACAAGTACTTCAATATCAACTGTTCCCATCTTTGCCAATTTTCTGGGTGTGAAACGAAATAAAAATTGTTACAGTTTGTGTTTCTCTCATTATTAGAGTTATGTGTTCTTTGATATTATTGTTAATAGTTTGCTCTCCTTTGCAAACTATTCATTTCCTTTGACCATTTATCAATCGGGGAATGACTTTTGGTCTTAATACTTGTGTTAGTTTTCTATGTATCCTGGATATAAGGAATATTTATCAGAAATATTTGATACAAAGTTTCCTCTCAGTTCACTTCTTTCATTCTTATGCTAATTGAATTAACTTTGACCATGCAAAAACACTTCAATTTCATCTAAGGGAAATTATCTATTGGAATTTTTGTAATCAACTTGTTTATTTAAGAATTCATACCAGCCTCATTCATATCTGTGGAAGGGACCCTTTTTTAAAATTTTATAACCATTTTTACTCAGGTCATCTCACTATTTTGAATTTATTATGATATATGATATGTGTTTGTCTAAACAAAATTTTTGCTTGACTGCTTTCTTGTTTTCTTAGCAATTTTGATTAAATAGTAGGTTATCCATTATGTAATTTATATATGTGGAATTATCAAATACTGAGATATTGATGTTGTTCTATTATTATTTTCCTTGTCTATTCTTTTTTGCTGATCTGCTTTTTAACCAGAATAAAATAATTTAATTGTTTCTGATTTATATGGTTTGAGGTGCAGAAGTGCTATTCTTCCTTAATTCTTTTTTTTTTCATTTTGTCCCTTGACAGTCTAGGTCTTTCTTTCCCCCTCCAAACTAATTTCATTACTAGTTTTAATAGCTCTGTAAAGTATCTCCTTGGTAGTTTGATTTGGACGGTGACAAATCTATAAATTAATTTTGAGAGCATTATCATTATGTTGGCATGGGCCAACCATGAGCACTGATTATCCTTCTATTTGTTTAGGTTGTTCTTTATTTCTTTAAGAAGCATTGTACATATAAATGTATCGAATGTGCTTTGGTAGAGGGCCTCTCAGATATTTTATATATTTTGCATTTGTTCCGAAAAGAATTTCCTTTTTTATTATTGGCTCCTGGATTTTCTGATTGTAACATAAGAATGCAACTGTTGATTTTTGTGGGTTTATTTTGTAAACTGCCACTTTACTGAAGGTGTTGTATCAAGTTGCTCATTCCCCAGGATTTTCTAAGTAAATCTTTATGTCATTAGGTATGTATACCATCTATGCATCCCTGGCATATATCTCAACGAGAAGACATTGAATGATTTTTGGTATAAATTGCTATATTTCCCCAATGATTTAATTTTAAAATTTTGAATAAATATTCAAAAGTGATATTGGGCTATAATCCTCTCTCTTTGCTTTATCTTTCCTTGATTTAAATGTCAGGAATATCTTTGTCTCATAAAAGAAGTTTGGGAGGGCAGCTAGGTGGCACAGTAGATAGAGCACTGGCCCTGAAGTCAGGAGGACCTAAGTTCAAATCTGGCCTCAGACTGAACACTTGACATTTACTAGCTGTGTGACCCTGGGCAAGTCACTTAACCCCAATAGCCTATAAAGAGAAAGGAAAAAAAAAACAAAAGAAGTTTGGTTGAGTCAGGTATCCTCAATTTTTTAGAATCATTTGTGTAGGATAGGTATACATTGTTCTTTCAAAGTTTAATAAAATTGCTTAGTAAATCTATTTAGACTCTAGCTAATTCTTAAAGTGACTGTTCTTTTCAAAATTATGATCTAAATAGGGAGTGCCTATATTTTGATAATTCTCAGTTAACCAGAATATTCTGCTCAACAAAAAAGGCTAGGCTTTTTTTTTCTTTTGTCCCTCTCCACTTTGGAGGAATGGTTGTATCCTTATGGTTTCTCATCTTTTCCTTCTGTCCTAAAATTCTGCTATCAGATCCCTTGTCCATATTCAAGTATAACTGATCAGTAACAGTAAAAGTGTTCTAAATCCCAAGCAATTTCTTTTAAGTGCCTCCTATTTGCCTAACACTATGCTAGGCCCTTAAGATACAAAAGCCAGAAATGTACCAATCTCTTCCCCTAAGGAACCTACATTTTATTATGTTTAAACCCTCGCCCCCCCCACACACACTCAGATAAACAAATCAACCTTCCTGAGACTGTTTTTTTATCTATAAAATTATGAAAATAATTATAGTGCCTTCCAGGGTTGCTTCCCCATCCAAAAGAGATAATGTATAGAGCACTTTGCAAATTTTAAAGCACTATTTAAATGTCAGTTTTTAGCAGCAACAACAGCATCCCCCATCCCTTAGGACGTGGGCTCTTTTTGGGTTGTTTGCCAAACTCTCTAACCGTCATCACCATGCTCATCCTCAACATCTCAATATTCTCAGGATGAGTAGCCACTTGATATGTAATTAAGAGTCAAACTTGGCACTGGACTTTGTCAGAACAACTGTAGCCAGTTAGGAGTTCCACACTTTGTAGAGATGCAATTAGAGTTGGCCCGGAGGACAGCAATGAAAATGATGAAAGGATTGGCAAATGGGGCCTTGAAAACAAATCTAGAGAGATGAGGGTTATTTAGTCTGAAGAAAAGGCAAAGGAATGGCTTAATAACAGTCTTCAAGCATATGAAGCATCATTATACAGAAGATGGTGACCAGCTGTTCAACATCATCACTAAGGATAACAAGAATGGAAGTGGGTAATTCAGTGATATCAAAAGGACTTGGAAATAACAAAAAGCTTCATGATAGTAGGGGTTATTAGATTCCAGGATATAATAGATATGGTACTTAGGGTAGTGGGTAGATCTTTTCCCTCAGAAGGCTTTAAAATTTTCATCATTCTTTCTTAGATAGTCCATCGTGTTTATTGATGTCATTAAGATGGACTAAATTCTTCTTCCAGTTTCAGTAGATTATCTAAAAACCTCAAAGTACTTGAAATTGAATACCATTTTTAAAATTATTATTTGGGCAGTGTTAACAAAGGTAAGAATTTGACTTCTACATCAAAACATCAGGAGATTCTGTCTGAGAATCACTGTCTTAAGGAAGTCACTTTCACTCCCAATTTGAATCTGAAAAAAAAAAAGAAAACTTTGAATACTGATCCATACATTTGCAGAATTCTACATCATTCCTACCAGTGGGCAGCTAGGTGGCACAGTGGATTAAACACTGTGCCTGGAGTCAGGGAGATCTGAGTTCAAATCTGTCCTTAGTGTGACTCTGGGCAAGTTGCTTAACCCCTATTTGCCTCAGTTTCTCATCTATAAAGTGGGTACACCTTGAAGAAGGAAATGGCAAACCACTTCTGTATTTTACAGAAATTCTGTATTTTAAGAAAATCCCAACTGAATAACAATAACAAAGAGCTAAAAAAGAGAATATTACCTGATTTTTTTTAATTTCAATTTCTTTATTTGGCCTAACATAGAATCAAAGGATTTAAAATTGGAAAGGACATGAAACATCATCTAGTAATACTCTTTCATTTGTAGATAAGGAAACTTAAAGAAGATGAAGTGACTTGCCTAAGGTCACAAGCCATTTAGTGGCAAGGCCTATAATAGAACTCAGATGTCTTGATTCGTTTTAGACTTGCTCCCTTCATCTCCAACTCCATCTCTAGTTTTCACATGTTTGGTTGATTTTGTTTTGTTTACTTGCCTGTTTGTTTGCATTAGATGAGAATATAGAATTCAATTTAGTGTGACAAATATTTATGGAGCTTTTACCCTGGCTTCACCCCTGTGCTTGGGTTGTGGGGATACAAAAGTAGTAGAAGACCTACAATCAAGGAACTTCTACTTACTGAAGAAACAGAACACAGGTTTAGGAAGCCATTACATAGAAATAGAAAACAGAATATGATAAAAGTGCTCAAATGAGTGGTAACAGAAAGAAGGTTGTATGTGTGTTTAGAGGAGGAAGCAAAAACTATGACTTCTTTAAGCAATTTTTGATAAAGAAGATGGCCTTGAGTCAGACAGTCATTCCAAATGTTCATGTTGAAAGACAGAGTCAGAGAGACAGAGACAGACAGAGACAGACAGAGAAAGAGAGAGAATCCAAGATCAGTTGATAGTTTTGCCAACATGGACTATATGGTTGCTTTAGTACTGGCCAAATTAAAGATGATAGAACCATAGTATTAGGTTGGAAATGAAAAGAATCTAATCCAATCCGCTCACTTTTTAGATGAGAAAACGATATTAAATACCTGTCTCATCTTGTACAAGTCACTTAATCTCTCTGGGCCTCACTTTCCTCATCTGTAAAATGATAGTTTTGGAGTAGGTCACCTCCAAGGTCCTTTTCAGCCCTAAATCTATGATCTTTTGAGATTCCAAGAAGATGCATATAGTGTCTATGAGACCATAGCACAATTCCTGGCACACAGTAATCTTTGCTAAAATGTTAGTTGATTGGTCATAGAAAAGTCACGACAACTCTCTGATCCTCCTTTTCCTCATCCATAAAATGGGGATATTAACATACAAAGTGCCACAAAGTTGTTGAGGATCAGATGGCATCATATATTTAAAATTATTTTCAAACCTTAAAGTGCTATATACATGTCAGTAATTATAGTTATCATTGTTATTACTATTATTGCTAAGGTGGAGACTAGAATTCAGGTCTTTTGACCCATGAGTTAGTACTCTGTCCCCTGTGCCATATAAGAGCATGTTTGAATGACTTTTTTGATCCTCTAGACATTTTTAAACTCAAGCTACATGATCTTCTGCATAGTGCATAGTGTGACAAATAACCCTCACTTTGACATCCAGTGTGCTCCACATGGTATGCTGACCATGCTGTACAGCTTCTGGGGGAGGCCTGAAGAGGGGAATCTGATCCAATTTGGCAAATGTCTAGGGATACTGCTGAGCAAATGACTTTGAGATAAACAAGTGTATATTTGCTCTTGAAGTGACCTTAATTACACTTTTCAAGAGATTTATGCAAGAGCAGCTGACAGGAAAACAAGATGGCAAGTAGACATTTGGGAAAATATGTACAAAAAAGATTCTACAATTAAGCTCAACTGGGTTTTTATCTCTCTGTACATGCTAGACTAAGTTGTAAAAACAAAAAATGTAAGGGACTGGGTTGAAGAAGGTTTAAGGTTAGGAAAACTTGAGTTTTTCACTGGATTCTTTTAGACTGACTCTTCCCTATGCCCAACATTCCTCAGAATACTATCCTTGGTCCTCTTCATTTCCCTCTAGAACTACATTTCCTGATGCCTATTGGACAGTTCCACTTGGGTGCCCCACACAAAATACCACTCTGTCCTCACCCCTTGCCCTTACATATACATTTCCAAATCACTCTCTCAACCACTGTCATTAAGGGACCAGTCTTTTTCTCCATCACATTACCTGCCACTATACTTAAAGATTTCAATATTCAAACTAAAAATTCCTCTAAAAATAACTATGCAGTTCCTTAACCTCCCAAACCCTAATAATAATCCCTTTTCAACATCATTTCAATCCCACACTAACATAGTCATTCATTAGACCCTGCCATAGTTCTCAAATTTGCACTACCTCGAGATAGAGGTGGATATTTTACATTCCATTCTCCCACAACTTCCTATCCCTAAACCTGTCCTGTCATCCCTCACACTAAATCTCTTTGCCCTCATCATGAACCCTCTGGTCATTTGACCAATTCTCCCAGTCCATTATCCTCTTACACCCTAACCCTCCCTTCACACATAGTGGCTTCATCTGCCTTCATGTTCAGTGATGACCATGTGATCTGCCACTTCTATATTTCACTAACAACTGCCTTTAAGAAATTTCTTATATCTTAAATCCACTTGCTTGCTCCTGAGATCTTCTACCGTTTGCTACCCATAAATCCTTGACTCTGGGTATTCTCCTCCACCTAATCTCCCAGATTTAGCTCCTGGGATGTTTGACTGTTTCTGAAGGAAATAACTATATGGAATTTAATTCTATTCAATATACACTTATTAAATGCCTACTGTTTATATGGCACCAGACTAGGTCCTAGGGATTTAAATATTCCACGTGTCTTGGATTGAGCTGGGTTCTTGCTGCAATGCCACATTCCTTAAACTGTACTTTTATCAACTCCCTATCTTATGCACCAAAGTTGTTGTTCTACCATTAACAGGCTAACGGAGGGAGACAAACATCATTCTTAAGCTGCCCTCACTCAAAACCCTTGAATCATCTTTGACTCTCCCCTGTTCTTCCTCCCCTATTCCATGTCCGCATAAAGTCTGTCAGGTCTTCCTTTCTGTTGTCTTTTCATATGATCTTTCTTTTCCAGCCTCACTTCCACCGTTCTTGTTCAAGGTTTTATTTCTCCACCATTATACTAATATAATAGCTTCAAAACGTTCCCTCTCTAAGTATGTCTTCCCCTAATAATATGATAATAATAGCCAGCATCTTCTCTGCTCATGGATGATGGGTTAATCTTCCTAATGTACTATTTTGATCATGTGACTGCCCTGCTTAAAGCCTCAATATATCCTCACTCTTTACTGAAAAAAAAAGTTCCTTATCCCAGAAATTAGTCTTTCATAACCTGGGCACCCAATCTTTCCAGACTTAATTCCTACAATAACACTTCATCAACTATTCCAGCCAAGCAGATTCAATAATTCAATAAACATTTATTAAGTACCTACTATGTGCCAGGTACAGTGGTAAGTACTAGGGATACAAATAAGAAAAAGACAGTCCATTGCCCACAAAACCTTACAAGCTAATGGGGAAAGACAATACACCAAAGGAAGCTAAAAAGACCAGGGTACACTAAGAGGTATCTTGTTTCATGGAGTTAAAACCAAGCAGAGCTGCTGATGGATATTAGAGTGAATTGATGTATATAAGGTAGCTAGGTGGCATAGTGAAGAATGTGTTGAACCTGAAACTGGGACAAGATTTTGAATACTGCCTCATATACTTACTACCTATATGACCCTGAGTAAGTCACTAAAGCTCTCTCAGCCTCAGTTTACTCGTCTGTTGAATGGAGATGATAATAGCATTTACCTAATAGGGTTTTACCTTTTTGCTTGCCTAGTCTTCTGACTCCAAAGCCAGTTCTCTGTCTATTATATTGAACTGTCTTCCTTACATGCTCTGTTGATAGAATATGGCCTAGGATGAGCAAAGTATCAAATAAAATTGTACCAAACGCTTTCATCATCACATGAAAGTTATTCTGCCTCTCTGGGAGCTATGACTATACAAATAAAGGTGGAATGCAAGTTGAGGTGTTTCCCTCAGTCTTCAGAACAGTGCTCTGTATGTAATGAAAGATCAATAAATCTTTGCAGAATATATTAACATAAAAAAAACACACTTTCCTCAATATGTAGCTGTGAGGTAGGTAGTATTTCACAATGTGATTATCCCATTTTACAGATGAAGAAAATGTGGCTCCAAGTCTTAAAGTGGCCTGCCTGAGGTCACACATTTAGTACACAAAACAGCCAGGAATGAACCTGTCTGTTAAAGCACCACACATGTGCATCATAAGGCCTGCTAGCAGTGTTTTGTGATTATGGGTGACTGCATTCAGCTAATCATTAGAGACACTAGTTTGTCTTCTTCAGTTAGTTTCCTGGTTTGTTCCACCATTCCTCCCACAAGGCAGAAAATGGGCTGGGGTGGAGGATGGGGGGCACAATTATAGTTATGTAAAGCATTTCTATTATTTAGTTTTCCCTCAACATTTCTTTATCTTTTCTACTTTTCTACCTTTCCTCCCGTAACCTTCTCATTACTATATTCTTTATGGCTTATCCTAAATGCTATTTCTTCCATGAAGCTTTTTCCTAAACCTAAATGTACTCTGAAGTTGAACTCTTATAGCATTTGCCATCTACACCATTCATCAAACACAGATGAATCAATGGTGAATCCCTAATATTCTTTTTTTTCTTTTTTATTAGAACTGTGTACAGAGAACTCTGATGAAGAGCTAGGTGGTACAGTGGACACAACACAGGGCCCAGAGTGCTGAAGTCCTGAGTTTAAATCTAGCCTCAAACATTAGCTATGTGACCATGAGCAAGTCATTTGTCCTCTGTTTGCCTCAGTTTCCTCAACAGAAAAAATGTGAATTATTATTCCAAATACTTGCCAGGGTGGTTGTGAGAATTAAATGAGGTGGTATTTGTAAACCATTTAGCACAGTGCCTGGTACATAGTAGGCATTTAGTAAGTGTTTCCTTCCTTCCTTCTTTTCTTCCTTCCTTCTTAACCTTCTTTCAATCCTATATAGATCAGTACTCTCTGTTGTTTATAGTGCTAGCGTGTTACCTGATGCACTGAGGTTAACATCTCCAGAGTTCTACAGACAGGATGTGACAGAGATAGGACTTGAACCCCAATTTTGCTGATAGAAAGTTCAGTTCTCCAACCACTGTGCCATGCTTCCTTGTCTCTTCTTTCACATACCTTCCACCTCTAACATCTTGGAAACTTTTTGGATTAAGGATTAGTGTCTTAATCATCTTTGTATCTTCCCCAATGGCTATCACTGGGATTTTCTACAGAGTGGGTACTAAATATTTTTCATTAAATAAATGATGAAAAATTATAGATAATTTTACTACCTATCAGAGAAGGGTGTACTCCTTGAGTTGCAAGGTCTATCTTTTACTTTTCTTTGCATTCCCAGAGTTTAGCATAGTGCCCAACATGTATTTAATAAATGCTTCTTATTGACTTGTAAGAATAGTGTATTGTAAGTCACTAAGTGCTAGATAAATATGAGTCACTAATAATATTGTCATTAAATTATACTCCAAAGATCAGTGAGCTGATCTATATGGCTACTTATATAGCTAATAATAGCTCATTTATCTTTCCAAATTATCTGTGTTTGTAACAGAGACCAATGACCAAAGACTGGGATCTGTAGTGGGAGCTCAGCAATCAGAACTTCTAAGAAATGACCAATTAAAACCGTGGAGAATTCATTTCCTGTGCAACTCTATAAGGGAATGACTTTTCTAATAGAGTTTTCTAGTTACTATGACCTTGTCAAAAAAAGAAGAAGAAGAAGAAGAAGGAGAAGAAGAAGAAGAAGAAGAAGAAGAAGAAGAAGAAAGAAAGAAAGAAAGAAAGAAAGAAAGAAAAAAGAAAAGAAATCTTTGCCTTCTGACATGGCCCCAATCTCATTTTTTTTAATCTAACTTTTTTAATGACTATGGCTCATTCTGTGGGACTAAAGCTTGAAACTTTGGAGAAGTGATGCCACAGTTTAATATTGTCATCTCTGGTTTTGGAGGTTTAAAAGGGGAGCATTCCTCCTTTCTGACTGGAAAAATACTGTCATGGTGCTCAGAGCCTTAATATGAGGCAAATTATTTGTCCATATCTGTGGGGAGAATGATTCTTCCTCCCATAAAATTCCAGCTGTCTGCCTTTCCTCATAGTCCTTCACTGACCAACACCAGCACATTATATAAACTGCCCTTTAGTCTGTCTATGCTGTCCTTGTCACCAGAACCAACTTTCCCCCAACCCCTGCATGGTAAGAATAGGACCATCCTTCTCCCAGTGTGATTTTACCCAATCCCTCTTACAGAGCCTACCACAACTACCCTTACCAAATGTTTTTGGACCATATGAAAATATTCCTCATCATAACTTTAATGAGGTTTTAGGCTGCATTGCTTATATAGAGATGCTTCATGTGACTGATTTTCTTCCCCTGTTCTCCTTTCTGCCTTGGAAGAAGAATGGCAGACCTATTCAGGCATCTGACTGAAGGAGTTAAAATGGCAGACTGAGCTCTCTCTCTCTCTCTCTCTCTCTCTCTCTCTCTCTCTCTCTCTCTCATATGAACACAGTCACTCATAATTACAAAATACTGCTATCAGGTGCTGGTATGAGCACGTGTGATGTTTTGACAGATGGCTCTACTCCTGGCTCTTCCAGGTAATAACTATATGATCTCAGGCAAGCCACTAAAACACTCATTTCCTTCCCCTATAAAATGGGGGTTATTACAGTATGAGGCTCTATCTACTTCACTGGTTTATTTCAAAGAAAGTGATTTGTAGATGTTAATAAATTCAGCTAACATATTTTGAGCTCTCACTGTATACAGAGCACTATTCTGTAAACTAAGGGAGATAATACAACTTTGCCACTATACTTATGGTTCCCAGAGATAAAGAGTACCTTTTTACTTTATGAGAAGGAATTTTGTATGTCCCATCAACGGGGCATAGAAGGAAGACAACCTAGTATAGTAAGAAAAACAATTGCCTTTGCAGTCAGAAGACCAGGAAAGCAATAAGGGAACAAAGGATCACTGATCTAGAGCAGGAATTAACCATCTAATCCAAGCTCTTTATTTTACAAATGAGAAAAATGAGGCTCAGACAAGTTCAATGATTTTCCCAAGGAGACATGGGTAGTAAATGGTAATGACAGGATTCAAAACCAAATTTTATTACTCTAAATTCAGTCCACTTTCCTCTGCACCAATCTCACTTCTGCCATGACTGGGAGTACGTTACTAGATGAAAACAGAAATACTCTTAAGTATAGTTCTCTGAGAATTCTGGCCCTGTCCCTCCTCAGAAGTGTTTGCTTCTGATTATGCCTCCCTCAATTTGCCCTTCCTTCTATCATTCCCCCCCCCTTATCCCATTCCCCCTTATTTGCCTGCAGGGTAAGATAGATTTCCATACCCAATTGAGGGTGTATGGTATTCTCTCCTTAAACCAAATCCAATGAGAATAAGATTCGCTCATTCCCTCTCACCTTCCCCCATTTCCCCTCCACTGTAAAAGCCTTTTCTTGTCTGTTTCATGTGAAATAATTTACCCCGTTCTACCTCTCCCTTTCTCCTTCTCCAGTATAATCCTCTCTCACCTCTTAATTTTATTCTCCAGATATCACCCCTTCATCTTCAACTCACCCTGTGCCCTCTATCTATCAATCTATCTATACATATACCACTAGTAGATCTGTATCCCAAAAGAGATTTTTAAAAAAGGAAAAGGATTTATATGTACACAAATATTTATAGCAGCTCTTTTCTGGGGGCAAAGAATTGGAAATTGAGGGGATGCCCATCAATTGAGGAAATGGCTGAACAAACAAATTGTGGTATGTGATTGTGATGGAATACTATTGTGCTATAAGAAATGACAAGAAGGATGCTCTCAAAAAACCTGGAAAGACTTACATTAGCTGAAACAAAGTGTAATATACTATATAATAAATAACAGCAATACTATGAGATGATCAGCTGTGAATGACTTAGCTATTTTCAGTAATACAATGATCCAAGTCAGCTCTGAAGGACCTATGATGAAAAATGTTATCCATCCCCAGAGAAAGAACTGATGGTGTCTGAGTGTAGATTGAAGAATACATTTTTTACTTTCTTTATTTTCTTGAGGGTTTTTTTTAGTCTGTGTTTTCTTTCACAACATGACTATTATGGAAATGCTTTGCATGACTACACATGTATAAGCTATATTAAATTGCTTGCCTTCTCAATAAGTTGGGGGAGGGGACAGAGGGAGGAAGGGAGAAACTTTGGAACTCAAAGTTTTAAAAACAAATGTTAAAAATTGTCTTTTTTACATGTAACTGGAGGAAAATGAAATGCTAAATAAATTTTAAAAGAAAGAAACTAAAAAAAAATGACAAAGTCTTTCCATTTCTCTCCAGTGGCTACATGGGAGAGTTTACTAGGTCTAGCATATATATTGATTGGGAGTCCCTTTCTATTCACTTTTCAGGAATACAAATGGGTCTTAGATTTCCAGGGTTAGTGATAAGCACTATATTTTCAACATATAAAATTAATTTTGATGAATTTATATATTTATTAGTGAGCTAAAATTACCCTCAATAACCCATATGCTTTTAGTTCTCATCAAACACCTGTCTATTCTAAGCAAAGTTATCTTCATTCGGAATCAACAGTCCATTGCTGAAAAGATTCTAAAGACAAAGAGCACCCATCCTAAACAGAACAGATTTGCAATACTCACAATTTTCTAGAGTCGTCTATATTGTATAATATTTAACACTTCCATCAGTGAAAGACAACATAGCCCAAGGGCATTGTGGAAGCCACAGGATAGGATTTTGATTCCAAAAGTAACCAGCTCTATGTGACAGATTAACTTGCATGGTATAGTGAATAAAGTGTTGGACTTGGAATCAGGAGAAAACAGTATTCAAAGAATTTTTCTGACAATTAATAGCTATTTGGCTAGAGCCATGTCACTTAAAGTCTATGATCCTCAGTTTCCTAATTAATAAAATGGAATTACTAACAACTCTAGGACTACACAGAGGTGAGATCAAAATCAAATAAAAGAGCTTTAGAACTCCAATGCCTTGAACATAGTAAATTCTTAACAAATAATAATTATTATTATTGAATTGAAGGGGGTCAATACAGAATCAAGCAGGAAAGAACAGAGAACTCAGATAGCAAGACAATCCTTTCAAGCTCAACAGACAATTAAGATAAAAAGACCCCTAATGACTATAATGAATGTCCTGCATACATGTTCGCCAGGAAAGTTGTGGATCTGAATTAGGAATTTCCAGTAAGTAGAAAGAGTTTTTCTACTCAAGTGAAAGGAATGCCAAAGTTAGACTAAGCATTGATTAATAACAGTAGAGATCTATTAAATTAAATAATTATAATTAGCTGTTTGTCTTCCTTTAAATCTTCTTGCAGTTATTCCACATCTTTCAGATTCTGTGACAGGTTATTTTTGATTAATTCAATTTAATTCATCAGTCATTTATTAAGTGCCTAGTATGTGCTGCACACTGTGAATTCAAAGGAAAAATGTCATCTCAAAGGGAAGGGAAAAGCAAAACATACATATACAAGTGTAGCACAAGAGGGAATGTGATAAGGGCAAAGGACAACTGCCCACAAAATGTTCTCAGAAAATTCAAGGATGGAGCAGCAGCTTTTGATGAGGTGGGGTGGGGTGGGGAGTTGAAAGTAGTTGGCATCTGAGTTAAGGTTTGAAGGAATAGAAAGATATTAAGAGATTATCTTGAAATAATTAAGAGATTAAGTTGAGGGATTAGTGAATTCTGGACAAAGAGAAACAGTGCACAGAGATGGGAGAATATGAGATTAGATCACGTGACAGCTAGTTTTAGGGTAATTACAATATAGAGTACATTCTGAAAGAACACAACCATTATTATTTTCATCTTGCAGATGAAGAAATGTATGTGTAGGGAGGTAAATGTGACTTATCCATAGTCACCCCACTAGTGTCAAAGGTGGGTTTCAAATCCAAGTTTCTCAAGACTTCATGTCCAGTATTCTCTCCATTAGAGTATCCTGCCTCTCAGCAACTTCTTGCTTCATTTCTATTTAATTTCCTAAAAGATTTAATGTAGCCAGTGCATATTTTTGGATCAAGGTCCAATAAAATGTAGGTTATACATTGGGAAAAAATCCCTTGTGGCTACATCCACACCAGTGCCCACAAATTCTACAGAAACTAAAATCGACATGAATGATAATGCATATGTTCAAAGCAAGAGAATAATGTTTGCTTAAAGTTCATGAGTTATCACTCTGCTACCTCAAAAAACTTAGCTGTTGATTCTTTTGTTGATTGTCCTGTGCTTCCATCAATTGTTCCATATCCTTTTGTTTCATTTCACGTGCCATCCTTGGGGTATAGACCATGTTTCCCTAGAAAGTTTGTCTGACTGCTTTGATCCAGTGGATCAACCAAAGACAGGCTATCCACAAACATTTACAAGTTTTGGATGAATCTCTATAGCAGAATTTCTTTTTATTAAAGTATAGTGTATGCTTCCTCTGGGGACCAATTGGGTAGAAGAGTTACTCTATTGAACCAAGGGACTGCCAAGTCACAGTTACAAATAATACACTTTGGGTCAGCTAGGTGGCACAGGAGATAGAGCATTTTTATTTTTTATATATCATTGTTAATTAGTATTATTGTTTTATAGTTCTGTCTGTGATTTGGCTATTAGAATCTTTTATTCTCATAGAAGGAGGAAGGGAGAATATTTTCTGTCTCTAGTTTTAAAAAATTGCAAAGGCATTAATTATTGCTTTAATCTTTTTTTTTTTAAGGTGGCCCTGTCCCCACTGACTCTCTTTCTCCATTCCCTCCCATCTTTTCATTTGTTGTTTCCTTCCTTTTAGGGTTTTTTTTTATTAATTATTTTTTTCCTCAACTATTTTAATCTGGTTATATATTTCTTCTGCCTTCTCATCTCCTTCAGCTATTCCTATTCATTAGTTTTTGCATCCCTTTCCTAAAAGAATTTCTTCCATTCCCTTCACTATCCATCTTCTATTCCTGTTTCTCCTAGACCCTAATTCTCTTATTCATGACTCCAATAATTATCTGGTCTCACTCTTTTCTCTCTATTCTTAGTGTAATCAAAGTTTCAGAAATATCCATTTGAAGCTACATGCTCTAGTCACTTTCTACCATAGCTTTGTAGAACAATACCAGTTATTGTAAGTGTCAAAGAGGACACTGCCCCATAGTGTGGCCTCTCGACCACCACTTATCTACACTCTCTCCTATTGACCCTTTTTTTCTACATTTGCCTCAAAATCTTCTTCTTATGTCCATTCTCTCCCACTCCTCTGTGGGCCAATTGCCCCAGGAGATTCCTATTATCCCTCTTGTCATTAAATCTACAGGCCTCATCCAAGTAAAGTCCTCATTTCCCTTCACCAACATGTCTGTCCACTCATAGAAGCATTTATCAGTGGAACCCCTTCCCACCTCCATAGTAAAACCTCCTTCCTTTCCTCCTCTCCTCAGGCATCCCTCTGTAAGCTCTTGTCTTTTTGAGATGATATCGGTCACCTTCCCCTCCCATGTTAAATTGATTCATTTGTAAACAGTGTTGAGAGGCTCTTTCCATAATTTTCTCTGTTCATCTCTTCATTGTTACCTTTACCACATTTTTGCCTTCACCTCATCTTGTGTACATTTAAAAGGAAATCTTTTAGTGGTCTTCTTCTTCTCACTGTGTTGCTGTGGCTTTCTTTGCCTGCTGCATTTATCCACTACTCCTGTTGTTTGCAGTGTTCAAGAAGAAAATAATTTCTTCAGTCCTGGTTTTCCTCCTAAAAATGTTTCAAACTCATTGTTACTGAATGTCCATCTTTTGTTCTATATAGTTAGACTCAGATTTGCAGAATAGGTCACATTGGACTACTTAATGAGCTCCATTGCCCTTTGAAGCACATTATTCCATTATCTTGTCCTTTTTTAAGTGGGTACAAAATTGTTGTTATTCAGTCATGTCTGACATTTCATGATCCCTTTTGGGGTTTTCTTGGCAGGATACTGGAGAAGTTTGTCATTTCCTTCTGCAGCTAGTTTAACAGATGAAGAAACTGAGGCAAACAGAATTAAATGACTTACCCAGGATCACATTGTTAGTAAGATTGGATTTAAACTCAGGTCTTCCTGACTCCAGGCTTGGTGCTCTATCCATTGTGCTGCCTAGCTGCCTTTGGGTAGAAAATAATCTTGCTTATAGAGTGCTAGGCCTGGAGTTAGGAAGGCTCATCTTCCTGAGTTCAAATCTGGCTTCAGACACTCACTAGATGTGTAACCTTGGGCAAGTTACTTAACCCTCTTTGTTTGTCTCATCTGTAATAAGCTGGAGACAGAAATGGCAAATCACTCCAGAATCTTTGCCAAGAAAACCCCAAATAGAGTCATGATGAGTGGACCTGAACAACAAATTCTTTATATTTGAAGGTCTTTACCTTGATGGCTTGTAGAATTTCTTGTTTCTGAATTGAATTGTTAAATTTAACCACTATGTGTCTTGGAATTTGAAGTATTGTTTTTGGTTTGGTTTTGTTTTCTGGAGGTGATTTGTGAATTCTATTAATTGGAATTACATTTTCTATGTTTGGAACTTCTAGGCCACTCTCTTCTATTATTTCTTTTATTCTGGTGTTAAGTGAAATGAGTCAAATCATGAGAACAATTTATATAATAAGAACAGCCTGTAAATATAAACATTTTTGAAAGACAATAAATTTAAGCAACATCATGAGCAATTTTGATAGTATCATTGATAAGGAAAATACTCCCCACTTTCTAATAAAGAGCTAATGGACTAAATTTACAAAATTATATATTTATTTTTGACATGACCAATATGGGATTTTGTTTTGCTTGACTCTGCATATTTGTTCCAAGAGGTTTATATTATTAGTAAATATATCCATTTAGGACTATACATTTTACCTATATATCCTTAATTGTTATTTTATAGTTCTATTATCTCTAAAGAATGTTTATTATTTCTGAATTTTTATATTTGTTTATTATATTATATTTGTTTTATATTTGATTATTTTGTAAAAGTACCAGTGGATGTTGAATAACATGTATATTCTCTAATATTCCCATTTTGAAGTCATCAAAAATTAATCAAATCTACTTTGCATAACAAAGTGTTCAATTTATATCCCTTCTTATTTATCTATTGGATATATTCAGGTCTGGGAGCAAAACATATTAAAATATCCTATTATTGTTTTATCCGTGGTTTTTGCTTTTTTCAAATCACCTAGCTTTTCATTTAAGAACTTAAACATTATGCCATTTGGTAAATATACATTTAGTATTTTTCCTTTTCCTTTTTAAAAATTTAATTTATTTTATCTATCTATATGCACACCCGTGTGTGTGTGTGTGTGTGTGTGTGTGTGTGTGTGTTTGGAGGCCATTGAGTTTAAGTGACTTGTTCAGGGTCACATAACTCATTGTGTCTGAGGCTGGATTTGAACTCAGGTCCTCAGACTCCAGGGCTGGTGTTCTATCTATTGCACCATTTAGCTGCCCTCACCTTTACTATTTTTTCCAAGATTTATTCTTATGCCATAACGAAGTTTCCTTTCTTAGAATTCTAATGTGTTCCTCTAAATGTGTTGTTTTTTACTTTTGTTCATTTTATTTTCCTTCTGCTCAACTTTTTTGGTTTCCAATTCTGCTCTTTGTCAAAGAATCTCCTGTTTTAGAGAATGTCTCTGAATTTCCTCCCAAATTCTTTACTCTTTTATTATTTTTGTAGTTTTTTTTCCTTAGATAGTTTTTTAACCTTGTTTTTTAAAACAAAATATTTTCACTTATTTTTTTTTTTGCTAAATGATCTACTCCCTTGTTATACTTGTAGTTTTTTTTTTCCTAGAGAACTGTAATTTCTTCAACTAATTTCTTCCATATTTTCACTTAATTCATTGCTTATACATTTTAAACATTCAGGAGCTTCTTGGAATTATATCATTTTCATTTCAAGAGAACTTTCAAAGTGTAAAGTATAGCTTTCACCATTCTGAATAAATTTCATTTAATGTCCTTTGTTGTGAATTAGTTTTTCATTAAGATAACTCTTCTTAAGTTGCTAATTTCTCCTCCTCATTCAGTTTTGAGCCATCATTCACTGCTAATTTTTTTTCTAATTTCTCCTTGTAAACATTTTATAACATCAGTGTTCTCATTGATAGGCTGTTTATTATTCCTTCCTCCCACCACATTCAGTTCTTTATTCTTGCATGCAACTGGGATGTTTGAGAAAAGTGGTTTTCAAGGGGTGAATATTGCTTTAGGAAGACACTGAGAGGCCATTGTAGTTAAGCTTTTTTCCACCTTTCCCATTCCACTCTCTGGGATATATCCTGTGTTTTATTTTTTTCAGTTCCTAGGTAACCCTTACCCTGAAGAATTAGTTATGAAGTAGTTTAGGGAAGGGTGCCCCAAGACACTGCTGAGTAAAACTCCAAAAAGCCTATGTAACTATATTACTCCTGTACCTGTGTTCTACTAAATAGTTGAAGGAAGGAAGAAAACAAAGATTTATTAAGCACCTGATATGTGTCAGACAATGTACTAAGTTCTTTACAAATATTTTCTCATTTGATTACTTGCAAATAGTTCTACACTTCTTGGGTCCTGTCTCTTCTACAGTCTTCTTCCCTAGATTTCACTCTACTTCCTTCCTCTAAAACAAGTATTTTTAACCTTTTCTGTGTCATGGACACAAAATTATGTCAATCTAATGAAGCCTATGTACTCCTCAGAATAATTTTTAAATGCATAAATTTAAATAAAAAGGATTACAGAGGAAACCAATTATATTAAAATGTAATTATTAAAATGTTGACAGTCAAAAAAAGTTGATTTATCATGTTTAAAAACCCTTATGTGATATCCTTAGGTCAGATCTGACTCATACCCTCCACTCACCCTGAGAGCAGGACACCCCAGGAGGCTCCAAAAGCTGATATCTAAAAGTGCAGCTGTCTTGGGGTACCATGACTGCAGGTTTTCTTTGTGTGTAATATGTGGAGGAGCAGGGTGTGGGTATGGAGGGGGTACATTGGGAATAGTAGAACTGTGGGCTACATTTTGATGGGTTAGTGTTCCATTATTTTTTATTTGTTAGCATTATCTTTGTGCTTTCTTTCAGTTTTCCTCTTAGGGTCATTGATGTGATTTTATTATTTGAGGAGATTTTGCTTTCTGTCTCATTTTGAGTGGATTAGGGTATGGAGCAGGAGCTAGAAACTCAGTTATCCTTTTAAATCATCATCCTGCCATGATTCCCCTGCAATCTTTTTAAACAGTCATAGCATCTGCTAACAGATTCCAATTCCATTTGTAATATTTAAGATGCATGTATTAACACCAAAGGAACATTTTCACACTGTTTTTTTCAGTTCATTTCCAAAGTATCAATTGTTTGAATAATAAAATATTCCATATGTTTCTGATTCATTCTATTATGTTCAGTACATTTTTCTTTTTGTAAGAGGGACCCACTGCACAAAATGTTAGGAAAATCTTTCTAAGCCTCAGCAATGTTCATTATAAGCTTAGAGATTCAGAACTGGAAGCCACGTCAGAGGTCATCTAGAGCAATCCCCTCATTTTACAGATGAGGAAACTGAGTCCTGGGATGATTAAGTGACTTCTCCAAGATCACATAGGTAATAAGCATTGGTAGTAGAATTTGAACTAAAGTCCTATGACTCTAAAATAAGTACTCTTTTTACTAAACTACATGGCTTCTTTTGTTATTGTTGCTCATTTTTACTCCTTGTTAAATGTAATAGATTTCATATACTTATATTTTGTGCTTGTGCGTATGTATGTGTTCAATAGATCACAGATATCAGAGATAGAAGGGAATTCAGAGGATATTTCTTCCAACTCAAACCTGAACAAGAATCATCTCTTCAAAATATCCAATAAATGACAAGTGTTATAGGCCAGACCTCATTCAAGTTCTTCTGGTTCCTCGGGTTTGAAATTAATGCAAAATGAAACACTCAGACATTTAACAAAAGGAGGGGAACTATATTCAGAACAGAGAAAGGATATACAGTAAGAATATAGCATTGATTCAAATGAATGCTGCTTGTCAGTGCTGGTATTGATCAAGGTTCTAGTTTGACTGTCAGAAGCCTGAGGGGTGAGCTAAGCAATTATTTGTGCTCTATTTTTAAATTTTTTTTTCTAATAATAAGCATTTGTTTTCTCTTTCTCAGCGCTACCACCCTGCCCTCCTCCCACACTGGAAAAAGAAAAAGAAAAAGAAAACCCTCGTAATAAATATGCATAGTCAATCAAGACAAATTCTCCTATTGGCCATATCTGAAAATGTCTCATTTTGCCATCATTTCTCTAACTGGAGATGGTTAGCATTCACCATTAGTCTTCAATAAAAATGATGCATTATTGCCTTCATCAGTATTCTTAAGTCTTTTACAATTGTTTATATTTATAGTACAAACTGTTCTCTTGATTTCAGTCCCCTCACTCTGTATCAGTTCCTCCAAAGCTTCCTAGGTTTCTCTGAAACCAACCCCTTTATCATTTCTTAGGTGCCTGGTTTTTGTACTTAACAGCATCAGGAAGCTGTTTCAACAGCTTAACCTTTTCATCTCCTGAGTCAATTATATCTTGAGAATGATCTCAATACCTTTCAAGGGGAAAAAAAAAACTAGCCTAGTCTGGGGCATAGACAGGATATTGCTCTCACAATGCCTATTCTTTAGGTTTGCCAAGTTGTTAAATCTTATATCTTATTTATATTTCTTTAATTCATTCTCCCCTCCCACTTCGTTGAATTCAATCCCAAAGTTTATCATCTGTTATTAACACAGAGTTTTGAATTTTGCAAAACACTTTATTTTATTAGATTTAATTTTATTTTCAAGTCAGAATTCTCTCCTTCTCTCCTCCCTTCTTCACTCCCATTTCCTCATTGAGAAAGCAAGAAAAGCAAATTTCGTTACAAATAGATGGTTCAGTTCCTGGCATATACTAAGTACTATATTAATGTTAGCTATTGTTGTTGTTGTTGTTGTTGTTACTATTATTATTGTCTTGTACTCAGCTGATCCTTGCCTATTCATGCAGTTTTCCATTCATTGTGCCATTTAAAAAGTTTGAAAGACATGATTTCTGAGTAATTTAATCATTTTAATAATAATGCCAGTATGTTTATTGGACATTTGGTTGTCTGTCTCTCAGACCAAAGACAATCATGGCATCAGGCTTATGGCTTATATGTCCATTGGAAAAGAGGTGTTCCTGAGGGTGGTTAACAATTAATGAGATAATGAATATTACAACACACACACATACATATACGTGCTAGCTATACGTACTCTCCAAGAACATATGGGGAGGGGGGGCTTTCTGTACCATGTCACCCATGGTTGGTTTGGTCATGGAATCTGAGCAAAACAAGATGAAGATATCCATGTCAATATTCTGCAAGTTAGCTCCATAACTGGTAAACAAGCAGTGAATTAAAGCAGTTACATTAAAGTTTGAGGCCTATTATAGAGCCTTTCTATTAGAACCTATACTCATATGTGACTTATACAATATAGGGATTAATACATTGCTTATTCTTATACCTATTGTTAGATAACTGGATAAATATGTATTACTAGATGAGTATAGTAAAATAATTGCTAACAATCATTACCCCTTGTAGAATCATAATAAACTTACTTATATTGATTAGAGTTTGAGTAGGGGTCCTCAATGAATCACCTGGCTGTTGTCAGTGCTGCTGAATCCAAATCCCCTGCTCTTCTGACATCACCACATTGTCAATCTTAGGGGATTCTATAGCTTCTCTCAGTGGGGATGTTATTCTGCCAGAGGGAGTTTCAGGCAATTTGAAATGGACATTCCAGGAAATAAAGGGCCCAAATGTGACCTTCTGTTTTTGTCAAGATACACAATGCCTGTAGACTGAATAAAAATTGCCTTAAAATATTGACTTCAGGAGTTATGATTAACATTTGCCTTTCTAGGATTTTACTGGATTTTGTTCTGTTTCAGGGGGCAGTGTGTGACCCAAAGATACAGTATCAGAATTCCTCAGATAATGACCTGTGGTATAAAAAAGGATAGTTTCATGGGATCTTCTTTCCACTGCTCCACTCCTCACTTTCATCCTTCTAATTTTATAAAATTGGTCTACCTGAGAATATTTAGCATTAATAGGAAAAACAAACAAACAAGCAAACAGTCTCTTTCAATTTGCTAAAGAGACCATCCAGTGGTTTTTACTTTCTGGAGTTCCAACAGAAGGGATTCTGGGGCAGCTCCTGACTTAACTGTCTTCAGCCCTTGACCAGCTAAGACCTCAGACATGGAGCTAAGTGTCTCCAACCTGTGCCTCAAAGCAAACACTTTGACATTTATTTTTATAATTTTCCCTCTAATATCTGGGAATAAGTCTTTGTGATTTTTCCATCCCTTTATTACTGGAGATTCTAGAATATCTGGAATTTGGGGGGATGTGATAAATATAATAAAGATCCATTATAATAATAGGCAAAGAATTAAAACATTTCCCTTCCTCAGGCTTCTTCTGTTGCTATGCTTGGACTTCATCTCTGCATTTAAATCCCTCTTCTTTGATATTTTAGCTAATAAAAAAATGCCTTCTGGTATTAAAGCATATATTCAGGCCCATTCCACAGCAGCTTATTTAAAATGATTGATTTGTTTTCTGCATTTGCAAATAGATTTTGTTTCCTCAAAATCTAGGAGTGCAGCCTCATAGCAACTTGTGTGATCTCATAGACTTTCTATTATTAATGATATCATGATTTTCTCCATGGCAACATTCCCTTAAGTTCCAGAGATTGTGAAGGAAAAGGAATCAAGTCATCCAGGCAGCAGCTACAGTGAGTAGAGACCCAGGAGCCATTCATTCCAAAATGTAATTCTTAAAAAGAATGGAGTTTCAGTTAATAACTTAAGGTGTCTTCCCAAACTCTCCCCCAACAACTTTCAATGAATAAGGGCAATGTTTATGGGAGTATTTGGGTGTGGGATACCCTATTAAGGGAACTCGAGGCTTTCAAAACCAAGGGACAGAGAAAATTTATAAAATATGTACTCATTATCACAAGCACAACATTCCATTTTCAGCTTCTTATGGTTCATATTGCTTTTTTTGCCCCAACAATTTATCTGCCACTTATAGTCAAAAAGAGTTGTCTGGGGCACTCACTGAGAAGCTAAATTATTTGCCCATGGTCACATAGCTAGTATGGTAAGAAAAAAAAAAAAGACAGCCCTCTTTCCATAATGCTTCAATGAATCTCATGCGCAGAAAATATCATCATACATTTCAAATATATCCTATATTGCTCATTATGTGAATAAATGGCTCACCATTTCTGGACAGGAAAGGGATCATACCACATCTATAAAGGATCTTAGAACATGAAATATTAGAACATAGAATTTTGCATTTTGGGAGATACTTTGCAATGTACTCTGGAATTCAGAATGTTATAACATAGACTTTGAGAGTGGGAAGAATCTTACTGGTCATTAATTTTAACTCCTCCATTTTTACAAATCAGGAAACTGAGAAAAGAAACAATTGCCTAGGACTTCACACATAGTAAAACTTGATCTTTAGTCCAGCTTCCCTGACTATAGTTCCAGAACTGTTTCCATGATGCCATCTACAAAGGAGAGACCATACTCCTGGATCCCACATGGAGCCACCTTTTCTCCGTTTACTTTGTATCTTCAGTCATAACAACAAACCCAAATTTTTTAAAGACCATTCCTCTCTATGTTGTCATTGTATCACAGCCACTAGCCCACACTATATTTGCTTGAATAGACCTTCTTGCCTTAGCATAAACAAGCCAGAAGTTGATTTTTAAAAGTGTTAACTAGCGATTAAAGGAAAAAACGATATAGAATATAAAAATAACAGATTACAAAAGTTATATAAATATCAAGTTACAGAGCCTAGAGGATCTCACTCCAAGATTCTTACTAATCTTGCCTTGTAGGCTAATATAAACTGAGATAAGATAAACCTATTCTCCTTTCTCCCTCCCTTCAGAAGCTTAAAGCTCTGCTCCACGTGGCTGTTCCATTTTCTTCTGGGACAAGTGTGCTAGCACTCTCCCATTTTCCTTTTCCAAAGCCAATATTCTCTTCTTGTTCCCATGAGTCCTTTTTTTCTGTACCCAGCTCAGTCAACCAACATCTGGGAAGAATGGGCACATTCCTTCTCTAAAACCTTAAAATCCTTCTTAAATTACAACATACGTACCATATTTCCACACATTACTCAAGAGTAAAAACAAATTTTGATGACTTTAACAACACCAAAGTAATGTTACAAGATTATTACATATGTAAGAATTCACAATAGTTATGTGTAATTCCTCCCACCCCCAAATAAACAAGAAAGGGTCATTTCTGTATACTCAGATCCAAAGGGGAAATTCCCCCCAAATGAGGTAGAAGAGGAGCTCAAGAAAGTCATGGGATACATATAGACTTTCTGATCTTTGTTTTTAATTTAATGGCCATCAATAAAACAATCAACTATTTTAAAAAATGGGCAAAATCTTATACATCAAAGAAAATAGTATTTACATAGTGCTTTTAGGCTTGCAAAACATTTTATGTGTTATTTGATCCTCACAACTCTTAAAGCTAGATGTTGTAATTATCCCCAATTTAGAGATGAGGAAACTGAGGCAAAGAAAATTCCTTACCTAGGGTCATACAAGTAATAAATGATTGAGGCAGAATTGGAACTCAGGTCTTCTTTACTTTGAATCATGCACTGTGCCCCTAGCTTGCCATAAAACCTTAGGCTTTATAGAGACAAAACTTAGCAAGTGAGCAAACAGCAAACAAGCAAACTTTGCTAACTCTAATGTCATAATGGAAATTTGGGGCCATGAAAGACTGGTGGGGGAGATTTAAGGTGGCAGGACCCTTGCAAAAGGATGGACTTCAACCTGAAGTCCATTCCCCTAGTGGACAGAAGATTAGAGGTAGTGGAATAGATAACAAGAAATCCCTGAGAGGCCTAGCCTGGGGATGGAAGACATATTCCAGTTGGAAATGTGGGGTTTGGAACAGAGCAGAAATAAGATGTAACAATACTCTGAGCTCACAAATATTTACAAACTAAATACTAGGAAGATAGAACCACTGAAATAATGGAGTGATTGAACCTGGAACAAAGATGATGATACATCCAGAATGAATGATCTGTATGCCATGAGTTGTGCATCTTACTGGTCATTTATCCCCATTGCCTTTTGTGTGGGCCATGGGTGGGCACCATTTGGTCCTACTATAGTTGGCATACTTCAAAGCTTCCTTCTTCCAGGAGAGACTTAAGCTCCACATGTGTGACTAAGTGAATGTTTCCCATATTACCCATAAATTCAAACCTCAAAAAAATTCAATTCAAGAAGCATTTAAGAATTTATGGATATAAAAGGACAAACTGAGTTACAGAATCACAAAACTTCAGAGTGGAAAAGACCTCAGTGGCCATCCAGTCTAATCTAAACCAAAAAATCTAAATCCCTTCTACAGCATTTTTGGCAAATGATCATGGCATAGTGCATAGAGCACTGGACTTGAGGTTAGGAAGTCCTGAGTTCAGATGTGACTTCTGACATTTACTAGCTGTGTGACCTTGGGCAACCTCTGTCTACCTCAGTTTCCTTATCTGCTAAAAATAAATAATAATAACACTTACCTCCCAAGATTGTCATGAAGATCAAATGAGATAACATATATAAAATGTTTCATAAACCTTAAAGCACTCTATAAATACCAGTCCTGAGTTAAATCTGGCTTTAGACTCTTACCACCTGTATGACTTTGGGCAAGTCCCAACCTCTCAACCACGCTTTCTCATCCATAAAATGAGGATAATAATAATAACTACCTCACAAGGCAATTTTGAGGGACCAAATGAGAATATTTATAAAAATAATTTACAAATAGTGTATCTTTTGCTTGAAGACCTCTACTCTTTGTCAAGGCAATCCAGTCCTCTTTAAGATAGTTCTAGATGTTAAGAAGTTTATGTTTGTTTGTTTGTTTGTTTTTTTACATGAAGCCAAAATATGCTTCTTTCCAGTTTCTACCCATTGCTCCTAGTTCTGCCCTATTGGCAGAGTGAATCAGTCATATATCTCTTCCACATGATTGTCCTTTGATACTTGTAAACAATCAAAATGCATTTATTAAATGCCTACTATCTACACTTAGTACACCCTGGGAATATGAAAGCGCTCTGCCTTGCAAACTATTAATCCTCTTCTCAATCTCTGCCTTCAAAAAACTTACATTCTTTTCTCTGTCTGTGTCTCTCTGTGTCTCTGTGTCTCTGTCTCTGTCTCTCTGTCTGTCTGTCTCTCTCTGTCTCTCTCTGTTTGTCTGTCTGTCTCTGATTCAGTCCCTACTATTTCAAGGCCAAATGTGTTCCATTTTACACCCCACAGGCTTTTCCAGTATCCAGAGAGGGTTGGGGATTTCTCTGCTCTTTCCCATGGTTTTCCCCAATTTGAAGGGCCCAGTGGCTATCATCCCAGTTCCATTTAACCACTTAACTTCAGGTTAGCTTTTAAAAGGATTTAAGGATTAAAAGGATTCAAAGATTTCGTAATAGCAAACATACAGGAATTTCCTAGAATATATGTATGAGATAATTCCCACCCTCCCATCACCTCATCTCTGGGAAGGGCAATTAGGCTCACATTTTAGCTCAGTTTACTGTATATATTTTCTTGAAACTCAGATAATGTTTCTTTTATTAATTTGAATGCTGTTATTTGGAGCATATAAGTTTATTATTACATTGTCTTGTTGTCTCTGATTCCTTTGAGCCTAATACAGTTTCCTTGTTTGTCCTTTGTTTGTTTTTTGAACATTTGTTTTTGCTTTGCCTGAAAATAGGATGGCAACTCCTGATTTTTTTTATTCATTTAATGAATATTAATTTTTCCCATCCCCGTAGTTTTATTTTGTGTATGTCTTTGTTTTTTTCCCAAAAATTTGTATTTATTATATGTTTTTTAATTATAGCTAACAATTGTATAGTCCAAAGTATGTTTATAAAGCCCTTTATATAAAAACAAACTTAATCTTAGTGAAATTGATATTTATAAAAATATAAATTGCCCAGATTAACAGAAGAAAAAATAAAATACTTAAATAATCTTATTTCAGAAAAAGTAGTTGAACAAGCCATCAATGCACTCCCTAAGAAAAAATCTCCAGGGCCAGATGGATTTACAAGTGAATTCCATCAAACATTTAAAGAACAATAAATTCCAATATTATATAGACTATTTGTGAAAATAGGCAAAGAAGTAGTCCTGCCAAATTCCTTTTTATGTTACAAATACAGTACTGTTACCTAAACTGGGAGGAGTCAAAACAGAAAAAGAAAATTACAGACCTATTTCCCTAATGAATATAGATGCAAAAAATTTAAATAAAGTATTAACAAAGAGATTATAGCAACTTATATAGAGGATAATGCATTGTGACCAGGTAGAATTTATACCAGGAAAGCAGGACTGGTTCAATATTGAGAAAATTATTAGCAAAATTGACAAAATAAACAATAAAACTTACAGAAATCATATGATTATCTCAATAGATGCAGAAAAGGCTTTTGACAAAAACCAACACCCATTCCTATTGAAAACACTAGAGAGCATAGGAATAAATGGAGTCTTTCTTAAAATAATAAATAACATCTACCTAAAACCTTCAGAAGCATTTTATGTAATGGGGATAAGCTAGAACCATTTCCAATAAGATCAGGGGTGAAACAAGGATGTCCATTATCACCACTGTTATTTAATATAGTACTAGAAACGTTAGCTTTAGTAATAAGAGAATAAAAAGAAATTATAGAAATTAGAATAGGCAAAGAAAAAACAAAGCTATCACTCTTTGCAGATGATATGATGGTATACTTAGAGAATCCTAGAGAATCAAGTAAAAACTTACTTGAAATAATAAACAACTTCAGCAAGGTTGCAGGCTATAAAATAAACCCACATAAATCATCAGCATTTCTATACATTACTGACAAAACCCAACAGCAAGAGATAGAAAGAAAAATTCCATTTAAAGTCACTGTAGACATTATAAAATATTTGGGAGTCTACCTGCGAAAACAAACCCAGGAACTATATGAATACAATTACAGAATACTTTTCACACAAATAAAGTCAAATCTAAATAATTGGAAAAACATCAGTTGCTCATAGGTAGGCTGAGTTAATGTAATAAAAATGACAATTCCACCTAAATTAATTTGCTTATTCAGTGCCATACCAATCAAATTATCAAAAAATTATTTTATAGAGCTGGAAGAAATACTAACAAAATTCATCTAGAAGAACAAAAGGTTCAGAATATCAAGGGAATTAATGAAAAGAAATGCAAGGGAAGATGGCCTAGCCATATCATATCTTAAATTGTATTATAAAGCAGCAATCATCCAAAACCACTTGGTATTGGCTAAGAAATAGAGTGGTAGATCAGTGGAAGATGTTAGACACACAAGACACAGTAGTCAATGACTACAGTTATCTACTGTTTGGTAAACCCAAAGATTCCAACTTCTGAGATAAGAACTCACTATTTGACAAAAACTGCCGGGAAAACTGGAAAAGAGTATGGCAGAAACTAGACATAGACCAATATCTTACACCATATACCAAAATAAAATCAAAATGGGCACATGATTTAGATATAAAAGCTGATACTATAAGCAAACTAGGAGAGCAAGGAATAGTTTACCTGTCAGATTTATGGAGAATAGAAGAATTTATGACCAAATAAGTGATAGAGAACATTATGAAATGCAAAATGGATAATTTTGATTACATTAAATTGAAAAGTTTTTGCACAAATAAAGCCAATGCAACTAAGATTAGGAAGAAAACAGAAACCTGGGAAAGAATTTTACAACCAGTGTCTCTGATAAAGGTCTCATTTCTAACATATATAGAGAACTGAGTCAAATTTATAAGAATACAAGTCATTCCCCAATTGATAAATGGTCAAAGGATATGAACAAGCAGTTTTCAGATGAAGAAATTAAAGCTATCTATAGTCATATAAAAATGCTCTAAATCACTGCTGATTAGAGAAATCAAAACAACTCTGAGGTACCACATCACACCTATCAGACTGACTAACATGACAAAACAGGGAAATGATAAATGCTAGAGGAGATGTGGGGAAATTGGAACACTAGTGCATCATTGGTGGAGTTGTGAACTGATCTAACCATTCTGGAGAGCAATTTGGAACTCTGCCCAAAGGGCTACAAAAATGTGCATACCCTTTGACCCAGCAATACCACTCCTAGGTCTCTATCCTACAGAGATCATACAAATGGGAAAAGGACTCACATGTACAAAAACATTTATAGCAGCTCTTTTTGTGGTGGCGAAGAATTGGAAATTGAAGGGATGCCCGTCAATTGGGGAATAACTGAACAAGTTGTGGTATATGAATGTAATGGAATACTATTGTGCTATAAGAAATGGTGAGCAGGCAGACTTTAGAAAAACCTGGAAACACTTAAATGAATTGATGCTGAGTGAAGTGAGCAGAAGCAGGAAAACATTGTACACAGTAACAGCCACAATGTGTGATGAGTAACTTTAACAGACTCGTTTCCTCTCAGTAATGCAAAGAACCAAGACAACTCCAAAGGACTCATGATGGAAAATACCATCCACATCCAGAACAAGAACTGTGGAGTCTGAATGCAGATTGAAGCACATTATTTGATCTCTCTCTGTTTTTGTTTGTTTGTTTCTTCTTTCTCATGCTGTCTCCCACTGTTTCTAATTCTTCTTTACAACATGGCTAATGTGAAAATAGGTTTAATATAAATGTATGTATAGAGCCTGTATCAGATTGCATGCCATATTGGGGTGAGAGGAAGGTAAAGAAGGGGAGAAAATTTGGAACTCAAAATCTTATAGAAGTGAATTGTGAAAACAAAAAAAAATTTAAAATACATATAAAAACTTGCTTTTTAAATATTTTGACAACTGTATTTAAACATAACTTATTTTTTATTACCTTATGTATTTTATTTTATGCATTTTAAAACATTGTTCGCTGAAGGGTTCCATAGATTTTGCCAGATTGCCAAAGAGGTTCATGAAACAAAAAGGTTAAGATTCTCTGCTGGAGATTTTGTGATTCCTATGTTTCACTACCTATTTCCCTGTTGTATCTCTGTTGTTTTTTTTTTTAAATCTGTTTCTTGTAAGCAACAGATTGTAGGATTTTGTTTCCTTATACAACCTGTCACTCTTTTTCATTTTATTGTATTAATACATTCACACTTAAAGTTATGAGTTACGTTTATATTTTCTTCTATCTGTCTATTTTTAATTTTTCCCCTCTTCTGCTGTAAACACAGTATTTTGTTCCTTCAATTATTTTACTTTAATCTTTTTTTTTTTAAGGTGGGCTCATTCCTAATGACTCTTTTCACCTACCCTCTGATCTCCACTTCTTGTTTGCTACCCTTTCCCCTTTAGGGTTTTATTTGTTCCTTTCTCCTACGTTTTTCTGGTTACATGTCTGTTTCCCCTCTTTTTTTCCTCTCAGTCATCTAGATTTCCCTTCCCTTTGCTCCTCTTCAGCTAGTCCTGCTCATGAGTTTTTTTTTTTAATTTTATTTTTTATGCCCCTTTCCTAAAAGGACTTCTATTGCTCCCTCCCTTATCCGTCTTCTCTTTCTGTTTACTCCGGGCTGTCCTTCTCTGAGTCATGACCATGTTCTTTTTATAAACAAGGCTTCTCAAGTATCCATTCCAGACTCTGCCCCCTAGGTGCTTTCTGCCACCACCTTGAAGGATATATTCACCCCATGGCTTTCCTTTTTCTATTGTGCCTCCCTCTCAGAAAGATACTAATCATTGCAGGCCTCAGAGAGCTCAGTGCTCCATGGTAGGGCGCCTCTTTCCTCCCCCTCCCCACTGAGCTATCCACTCTCTTGTTGACTTCTTTTTTTCCTAGAGTTGCCTGGAAATCTCTTCCTTGGGTTCACATTCTCTCACTCTTACAAGGGTCAGTTGCCTCCAGGAGTTTCACTCCAATCTCTTTCCAGAACAATTAATTTTTCATGCATCAAATCCTCCAGGCCTCATCCAGTGTCAGGTTCTTCACCCATAGGAACATTCATCTGTGGAACCCACTCCCACCTCCAAAGTAAGACTTAATTGCCCCCAACCTTTTCAGTCTTTCTCTTCTTCAACCCCTCCTCTAGAGGGTTTTCTCTTTCTATGATCACAAAGGTTATTCTCTCCTCATGTCTAGCATGTGATCTAACTGTGGCAAATCACTCTTTCTTCTCTATCCCTCTGTTCCCCCTTTCGTATCTCCTCCCACGTTGTAATGTAGTTCCACAAAAGAAGCATTCACTTGTAGACAGGGTATTGCCAGATTCTGTCCATAACATCCCTTGTCTATCATCTTCCCTGTTATATCTACCAATTTTTTGTCTTCGCCTCTGTCTCCTTGTATATAAGGAAGTCTCTTCCTGTTTGTTTGTTTCTTTTTTTTTTTTTCTGTTGTTACTCTCACTGTAACTATCTGTATTTATTCACTTCTCTTGCGATTCTGTTCTTTGGAATGTTCAAAAAGCAAATAATCTCTTCAGTTCTAGTTTTCTTTCTAAAAAGAAAAAAAATGTTTCAAACTCCTCTTTGTTTTTGAATGTCCACCCTTTGTCCTATACGGTTATGTTCAGATTTGCAGGATAGGTTACACTGGTCTGCATTCTGACCTCCAATGCTCTTCAGAAAGCATCTTTCCATCTTATCCCTCCTCCTTTCTGTAATCGATGTGTAATTGTGTTGTTCTATTTGAATATCCTTGTCTTTGTCTTTGGTGGTTTTTCTCCTAATGGCTTTCAGAACTTATGGTTTCTAAATTGAATTGTTAAATTTAACCACTATGTGTTTTGGAGTTTGTAGGCTTTTTTCTTTTGTTTCTGGAGGCAATTTGTGAATTCTTTCAATTAGAATATCATTTTCTATGTTGAGACATTCTGGGCAGTTCTCTTATATTTTTCTTTCATTATGGTGTTAAGATTTTTTTGTCCTGTCATATTCTGGGAGAAGTAAAATCTAAGGTTGGGTTGTCTCTATGCCTCTTGTCTTTGAGATCCATGTTTTACTTGCATAGTGAGCGTATTTTTTTTTTTAATGTTTAGATTTGTTTGTTTGTTTGTTTGTTTTTGTTTTTCTTCTTCTAGGTTATCCTTCACTTCTATGTTTTTGTGTTCATAGTCTCTTGCTATCTCTTTTGTTTCTTTGGTGAGACTTGCCATAGCAGATTAAAGTGTTGTGTTTTTTTTTCAATGCTCATTATTCTTTGCTCTGTAGGACATAAATTCTGATCTCATAATTCTCAATTCTCTTTTAAACCACTCAGGAAGAGTGTTTTGTGATCTTGTTCTCCTCAAATTCCACAAGGTCCTCTGTCACATCAAGTATTGGATCATTTTCTTTCATTTTTCAGAGATATCTGAACTCATTTACTAGATATGAAGGTCATATTTCCATCTGTTACTGCATTTCTTCTTGATTTATCTGTTTATGTTCAAGGTATTTGAGGATTTTTTCTCCCTGAATCTTTGGTACTTTTAGTCTTCTGCCATCCATCCATCCTTATTTTCTCTATCACTCACTTCCTGACTCCTTCCTCTCTGATTAAGCTTTCCTTAGGGGCTGAATCTTAAAGTCTATTCCTCTCCCACACTGGGCAATTCACAATCAATCAGCCTAGGCCTGTTCCCCAACTTACTTTTGGGTCATCAGAAATGGCCTCAACTGTCTGCTGTGCTTTTCCCCTGAGCATTAGTACAGTGTTGTGTAGCTCCTCACATGTCTCATCCCCTCTCTCTGTTAGCTCTCTGCCCTGACACCAGCAGTTCAGAGCCTGCTGACACTGGCAGTGTGGAGCTTTGTAATATCTGTGCTTCTGGGTTGCGGACTCTGGCAGGCTTTTGTTCCTAAAGGCGTGTGTTCAAGCTGGCGGTCAAGACCCAAGCAATTTTCTGCAACCTGAAGCTGAGGTCTCAATGGCACTAGAAAGATAGAAGGTAAAATGTGATATAAGGGTAGGTCTTGGTATAAGCCTATGTCATGTCCTTGGGTCTGCTAGCCAATAGCATAGGAGGTGGGAGTGGGGTGTTGAGTGAGCTGAGGATCAGTGAATATGAGTTCCTAGGTTTTTTAGGGTGAGTGAGTTTACCTTATTTTGGATTCTCGGTGGTCCAGATCATGGAAGCTGAGATTGCTTTATCTTTGGTCAATAATTTCTATTTTGGAGAGGTTTGAGAGGTTGTAAGGATGAAAGAAAATGTCTAGTCTGCTATCTTGTTGGTTACATGACCTGAAAGACCTCCTTATCACTTCTTGACGCTAGAAAATCAACAAAAGAATAAATTAAGGCCTTATTTCTAGCATTTTCCAGTTTCCAAGGTATAAATGCTCATGCTGAAAATGTCACAATTGCCTCTCAACTGGCTCCAGCATACCCCTAATTTCTCTGACCTTAAACTCACTGACCTTAAACAAATCACCTCATCTTTCTTGGCTTCACTTTATTCCTCTATGAAATGAAGGGATTAGATTAAGTTCTCCTTTGAGGTCCCTTACAATTCCAATATTCATCTTTTGCACCTTACCAGATCATAGTCCTTACAATTACATCCCAGGTCCTAATCTTCCTCTCTGATTTTCTGTGGCGAACTTTGGAAGCATCTCTTCTCTACTGCCATTGATTCAAATTACCCATTTGCTGTGTTTTACCTACACAGGTGGAGCCATTTGCTTGTACCCCTATCTCATTTAACCTCTTCACCTTAATTAGCTAGTAGAAAGGAATATTTACATCAAAGATGTAAAAATAAAAAAAGTACAAACATCTCCCCAACACCAAGGGAGTATATTTTCTCCTATTTTACCTCAGTTTCTGGGGAGAGTGGGTTTAAATTTAGCTAAATTCCTCCATAGCCTTGGTTGCAAGTTCATTTCCAACTGTAATGTTTCTTCCAAATGGGTTCTTGTCTCCTCCACTTCTTGGCTATATCCCAAAGTTGGGATATAGTTGAAGGTCACTCCTTCTGGGCATTGGTACTGGACTGCTAAAAAAAACCCAGTATTAACTTGGACTCTCATACTCCTGGAAGTTTACTTTTCTAAGCTTTTGAAACTACTAAGGCCAGTGTTTCCAGATTAATTTCCTTCACCCAAAATTAAAAACAACAAATGCCAGGTCAAGCAAAACACACACACACACACACACACACACACACACACACACAGAAAAAGTTTGTCTTCTCAGGGCATGCATCAGCCTTGATAGGGTGGGGCCAAGGCTTATCCCTTCCAATTTTGTCTCTCACTGCATGTCAAATGAAAGAGTTCATCAGATTCACCAAGAGCCCAGTTAATGAGAAAATGTCTGACACTTTGGTCACTAGTCGTTTTTTAGTTTCTCCCAGTCAATTAAACAGTCTGCTTTTCATCATGTGTTTAGCTGAACTGAATAAGTAAGAATATTTCTATGCATCCTCAAAAGTCTCTCCTAGACACTTCCATTACACACCCTCACAATTCTCCTGGAATCTGGCTCTCAAGCCTCCTCCAGATGGAGAAATACCAGAGGAATATTTCACATAGTCTTGTCTTTGTTATATATTATGATGGATATTGTCTTCTATAGATATATATTTTCCTACTTGACAGTAAGCTCCATGAAAGCAGAGACTTCCTCATATAATCTTTCTGTCTCCCCCAGTACTGTAATGCTCTAAAAATATTAAGTTCTTAATACTTTTTTTGAATGAATTATGATTGTGAACATGGGCTCTGTAATCCTTAAACTAACTGATTAAATATGCTAGAGCTTCCCTTTCTCACAGGGGAATCAGACAATGGAATAGCACAACTAGCCAATCAGGAGGACTTCTGATGTCCAAGGTTGCTTAACATACCAACAATCCTTTGTGGTGACCAGGAGTAAACCCAACTTGATATACAGAAGAAAATCAGCAACTTTAAAACCAAGTAAGCACATACCAGCTGTGAAGACCCTGAGCCATTTGTTTTTTTATGGACCTACAAGGCACACTGTTATTTTCAGAGACTCACTTAACTGATGGTTATGGCTCTCTCAGACAAAAATCCTGTTTAATGGTTTTTGGAAACATCTCCTAATCTTGCTGTTTGTGTCCAAGCCTTGAATTGTGGACTGCTTATCACGAAGAATATCTTCTGATTTGTGTATTAAAGGGCCACAGATCTAACACCTGGAATTCTTCATTTCCCTTGTTTCCTGGGTCTTCCTGCCTAGGATCTGCCCAAATTCCTGTCTTTTCTCCATTCCTTGTTCAGAAATTGTCTCTTTGCAACTGGGTTTTGAATATGTCCTAACACTGTTACAGCTTGCAAGCTTTCTCTTATCAGTCAATCAATGCATTTATGATCTCTGTAAACTCTGATCAGGCTCTGGTTCATTCCAGGTCCCCCTTTTGGGGCCTCAGGTTTATTCCATTTAATAGTTCATCTGGGTTTTTCTTTAACATGAGTAATTGGATTGCATTCTGAGTGCCATGAAATAACTTTTCTCTATACTTCCAAGTCAGATGCTCACAGTTTCCCTTTTACTGTAAGTTTCATGAGGGCAAGAAACATGTTTCATTTGTTGATGTAGTCACCTCCTCTCCCAGTGCTTAATGCAGTGCTCTAAATACAGTATACATTGAACTAATATTTGCTATCGTTTTTGATCTTCCAACTAATCAGGCATAAAAGAACAATGGCAACACCTTATATATACCTAAGTATAAATAGAAATTGTTTCTGTTCTGGCTAGAAACCCTGAGGGTCTTCCCTCCCAAACTGATTCTTTTCAATAACCAAACTAGGCCATGTTTTGTCTCAATTCTTACCTAGCTTTAAATCACTGAATGGGTCTTGCCTCCAACAAACTGAGACCTGCGAAAGACCTTAGATTAAAAATGCCTAGGTCTTCCCACTGCATCCAGGGCTATCTCCAGTTGTCCTGACCTATGTCTCACCACTGGACTCAGATGAGTCTGGAGGAAGGAATGAAGCTGATGACTTTGCACAGCCCTGCCTCACTTAAATCCCACTCATTTGCAAGTCAAGACATCACTCTCCTGATGTCATTGGTCCTCTTCAAGAACAAAAGATGAACAACAACAATAAATCTAGGCTAACAGTTAAGCTCTGCTCCTTGAAAGTATTCAACTCACACAGGCATCTAGGAGTCCAGTTCAGCTTTGACCTCTAGTTAATTGAAGCCTTACTAATGTGAAGCCAGCAAAATATGCACCTGTGTGTATAATAATTATAACTTTGAATCAAATGACTGTTCCTGGTTTTTACTATCCCTTCACTATCTGCTGTTCTCATTTATTTTGGGAAACATTCCATTCCCTTTGTGCTCACATAATCTATCTATCCTTTGCTTAGGCTATTTCTCAATCCTCCACCCTTTCTCTCCTATTCTTCTCAGTCCCCATCATTAGCTGCTCAATGATGCTGATCTCTTTGTGGCAGGATATTTTGGGGGCTCTGCCACCCTCCTAACAAGCACCATACCACTGAAGCTTTCTGATCCTTCTTTTGAGAACCATCTCAGGAGTTTGCTTTTCTTCCTTAAACTTCACATAAAGACTAAAAAGTGTGAAGAATAATAAAAGTCAATTATTAATGGGCAGCCCCAGAAAGGTTATATTATAAACATTCTTTTATATAGGCGTGTAGAGATACAAAGAGAGACAGAGAAACGTCATAATGTCTTGGGATGCCTGGCAACAATTCTAGTGCAGGACAGATCCCTGTTTTTCTGAGAAAAAAAATCTAGCTCAAGCTTTTTATGAGCTTACTCAATAGTGCTGTGAGTTCTTTTCTGTACAAAAAAAACATTTTTAAAAATCGAAAAAGAACTAAATAATATTTCACTGGAGGGGCTAAAGAAAAAGCTGACTGACTACTTCTCAGGTATGTTATAGTGGGCTTCATAGATTTAGAGCTGGAAGAGTTATCAGAGGCATACTCTGACTCCTTGGCTATTATATGAGAAAATTGTGGGCCAAGGAGGCTCAGTGACTTGCCCAAAGTAACAGAGTAATTTTAGAGGCAAGATTTTAACCCAGCTCATCTGGTTTGTATATGAAGACTATATATGTGTCAAAGAAGGAATTTAGTTTGATACTTCTTTTTACTATTTTTGCAAATAATTTATGTTATATTTGAATATATTGTTCTTTGAATATTTAACAGAATGAACTGAATCCAACTGATCCTGGGATTTCTTTGTTTGGAAGTTCATTTATGGCTTGTTCAATCTCTTCTTTTGAAGTTGGGTTTTTTAATCTATATTTCTTGTCCTATTAATCTAGGTATTTTGTATTTGTGTAAATGCCAATTTAATTTTGTTGGCATATATATGTGAAAAAAGTTTCTCATAATGTCCTTTATTTCTTCTTCGTTTGTTGTGTGTTCTCCTTTTTTTTGATATTGCTAAATTTATTTTCTTATTTCTTCTTAATCAGGTTCGATAATAGTTTGGCACCCATTCCTGGAATTCTCTCCCTTTTCAAATTTATTTACTGACTTTCTTGGCTTCCTTTAAGTCCCAACCAAAATCTCATTTTTACGGGAAGCCTTTCCTAAACCTTCTAGATTCCAGTACCTTCTCTCATTTAATGATTTCCTATTTATTCTGCACATAAATTATATTTGTTTGTATGTTGTCTCTCCCATTGGTGGATAAGCAACTTAGGGGGAGACACTGTCTTTTCCTTGTTTTTGTATCCCTAATACTTAGCAGAATTCCTAACATATAGGAGGAATTAAATAAATGTTCATTGATTATTTTCTTTAAAAAGAAATAACACCTAATTTTATTCTTCAATTCAATGACTTCTTTGTTTTCTATTTTGTTAATTCTTTAATTTTCAAGATTTCTCTTTTGATATTTAATTGAGACTTTTAATTTTTTACTTTTTATTTATGTTTTGTTTTATTCCTAATTCACTGGACTGTTCTTTTTCTTTTTTTTAAAATTAATAACATATTTATAGACCTAAATTTCCCCTTCAGAACTGCTTTGACTACATCTCTAAAATTTTGGAACTCTATCCCACAGTTGTCATTATTTTTAATGAAATTTTCTATCATTTCTATGATTTAGTCTTGAACCAAAAATTCTGTAGGAATAAGCTATTTAATCCCCAGTTGATTTTTAATGCTTTGGTTTAGTGGTCTTTAATTTAATATAATTTTATTCCATTATGTTCAGTAAATGTTATGCATAATACTTCTCTTGCACTTGTTTGTGAGTTTTTCATCTCCTAAAATGTGATCAATTTTTGTAAAAGTGCCATAAACAGTTGAAAATATGTATACTCCTTTCTATTTCTATTCAATAATCACTAGAGGTCTATCACAATTTTCCCAAAATTATGTTTAGTGTCACATGTCTTTCTTGTTTATATTTTTGTTAGATGTATTTAGGACTGATTAAAGTAAATTAAGCCCTACTTACATTATGATAATTTAATTGTATTTGGGGTTTTTTTTAATTTTGTTTTGCTTGTTTGTTTTTTACTTTTAGGTATTTAGAAACTATTTCATTGGATGTATATTTTTTAATTATTTAAATCAATTCAAAATAGTTTCTCTTTCTTTAAATCTAATTTTATTGTTACCTTTTCTGAAATTATAATTGCTACTCCCACTTTTTTGTGTGTGTTCATCTGAGGCATGATGGATTTTTGTTTTAAGTTCTCTTTTTAACCCTGTGAGCTTTTTTTTTTAATGTTTCAAATGTGTCTTATAAATAACAGATTTTTATATTTTACTTTTTAATACATTCTGTTAACATCTTCCAGTCTATCAGCAAGTTCATTCCATTCATATTCACAATTCTGATAATTGACTGTTAATCTCACTCCAGTCTATTCTTAAACTCTTTTCTCTCTATACTCCACTCATCTTGCTTAAGTTATTGTTTCTTTTTTCCCCTCAACCTTTTCTTCATTCTCCTTTATTTTGCTTCTTTCTGACCCCACCCTGAACCTACCTTTTCCATATTCTCCTTTCCCCTCTTCATGTGACTATCTGTATCCCTATTGAGTTGAAAATATTTCTACAACAAACTTTCTCCATGTCTTCTGCCCTCCTTTGACTCTTTTAGTTTCTATCTTATAGATTAAATTATAAACATTTCATCTCTACAAAATCCCTTCTGATTATTCACCTGTAGTGTTATTTTTCTCTTGACTTCCATATTTATATTTCAAGATTCCTTTTCAGTTTCATTTTTAAAAATCTAGAATATTTAAAAATTCTCTATTTTGTCAAAGATTCACTTTTTCTCTCATAGGATGATACTCAATTTTGCTAGGTAAGTTGTTCTTGGTTATACACCTTAGTCTTTTGTCATTTGGAATTTCTCTATGTTCTCTACTCTTTTTTTAAACTGATAGCTAATAAATTTTGTGTGTTATTGATTGTGGTTCCTTGATATTTCAGTTCTTTCTTTCTGGATATTTTTAGTATTTTTTTATTTCATCTAGAAGTTTTGGATTTTGGCAATGACACTTCTGGAAGTTTTCATTTTGCTATTTCTTTCACATGGTGATAAGCGAATTCTTTCTATTTTCAGATTGCCATTTTATTTTAATATACCTGGACAATTTTCTTTAATGATTTCTTGAAATGTGATATCCAGCTCTTTGGGTCATTGATTTGAGGTAATCTTATGACTTCATAATTATCATATGATTATTGATCACAATCTGATGATTATGAAGTTATTGTAAAGTTTCACTGATCTCTTTTCCAGGTCAGTTCCTTTGATATGAGGTTTTTTATATTTTCCTCCATTTTTTCATTCTTTTGATTTTGTTTTAGGAATCACTGTTGTGTCATATAGTCATTAATTTTTATTTGGTCCATTGTGATTTTTAAGGAATTTGTTGTTTAGGATAAGGTTTTGTACCTCTTCTATTAGGTTGTTGATCCTTTGTTTCAATTCCCTCCTCCATAGCTTCTATTTATCTTGTAATATTTTTTTAACTCTTGCATCATTTCTTTGGGAAACTTTAATTGTTCCTACATGGAAAGTGCCTTATTTTTCTTTAAGGTTTTGATTATAGACATTTTTGAGATATTCTGTCTTCCTATGTTTCTGCCCTGATAATCTCTGGCATCATAAAATCTTTTGTTTGTTTGTTTGTTTCTGAGTCCGCATGAGTTGAATTCTTGGTATCCCCCACTCTGGGGATTAAGTCAGATTGAGAAGCTTTCCTTTACCCAGGTGGTATTTCTTCAAACCCTTTCTCTTCACAACAGACATGCAATTTGAAGTGATGGTGGTTTCCACTGAACCCTGTCATCTTGTTGATCATGTACAGGAGGAACTAGACTATGGCTTCTTAGATGTTTTTCCACTCTGAGACTGAGCAATATTATTTAAAAGCCTCTTACAATCCTCCCAAAAATGCAAAAAAAAGTTAGACAATCACTTTCCACTCCAGGTATTCACTTTTGAAAAAGAATGCCAGGAACAAATCCCTTCCTCATCTGTTCAATGGCAGCAGCAGAAACAGATGAACACAAGGCCAAAGGCTGAAAATATCTTTAAAGGGAGCAGGTTTGAATTTCCCATTGCATTTCGTGGTATGATTAAGAATCAGACTCAGTCTGAAAGTGTTTGGAAGTTGGGCTTGTTGATGTTGTTGCCGCTTCTGCTGGCAAATCACTTTTGGTTTCAATTTCCCTTTAAGCTTTGAGATGTCCAAATGCCATGAAATAGACTCCTAGTAATTACCACTGGAGCAGTACTGAAGGCTATTAGTTTTAATTAAGTCCTTAGTCCTCAACTGGAGCTAGAAAAGCAAAAAAACAAAAAAAAAACAAAAAAACTAGCCCCAATTATTGTGAAAGAGGGAAGGAGAAACTTGTCAGTCATCAATGGGAAAATTGCTATGCAGCATGCAAGGGTTTCCAGAGTGAACTAGCTATCAGGGGACCTACATCTAGGCCCCAGTTTTGCCACTGGCTGGCTGTAAGACCTCAGACAAGCCCCTTTCCCTCTCAGAGCCTCTGTTTCCTCAATTCTAAAGCAATGAGTTGGAATTAGATGATCTCTCAGGTGCCTTCCATAGCATGTAGTCTATGTGGTCAGAATGGAAATAGGGTTGGCCTGGAATTGGGAGAACCTGAATTCCGAGTCTTGTCACAGATATTTACTAGCTATGCATCTCTGGACATGTCACTCACCTAATCTCTCTCAGCCTCAGTTTCCTCATCTATAAAACGGGGATAAAAATAGAGCCTACCCCTTAGGATTGTTGTAAGGATCAAATGAGAGTCTATGTAGAGTGATTTTCAAACCTATAAGTACTATATGAATATGAGTTATTATTATGCCCACTCAGGGATGCCAAAGCAGCTAGATGGCACAGTGACTAGAATGCCAGGCCTAGAGTCAGGAAGAATCACATTATGTGTTCAAATCTGGCCATAGACATTTACTAGCTATGCGATCCTAGGTAAGTCACTTAACTGCTTTGCCTCAATTTATTCATCTATAAAATGAAGAAGAGAAGGAAATGGCAAACCACTCCAATATCTTTGCCAAGAAAACCCCAAATGGGGTCACAAAGAGTCAGACATTACTGAAACAACTGAACAGAACATATTATGAAAAGTCCTGTATTTATATTGCTCTTTCTAGATGTATGAGACACTTTTTTCACAACATGTCTGTGAGAAAGTAGGTCTAATATTACTATCACTATTTTGTAAAACAACACTAAAAATAGCTGGTGTGTATACAATGCCTTTGGGGCAGCTCAGTGGCACAGTGAATAGAGTGCTGAACCTGAAGTCAGGATTACCTGAGTTCAAATCTGGTCTCAGACACTAGCTTTGTAAGCTTGGGCAAGTCACTTAACCCTGTTTGCCTCAGTTTCCTTATGTGTAAAATGAGCTGGATAAGGAAATGGCAAACCACTCCAGTTTCTCTGATAAGAAAACTCCAAATAGGGTGACAGAGAGTCAGACACTAGTGAAAAATGACTAAACAACAATATACAATGCTTTACATATATTATCTCATGTGATCTTCACAGCAGCTCTGTGGATATTATTATCCATATTTTAAGATGAGAAAGCTGAGATTGGGAGAGAATAGGTGATTTATCCAAGGTCATCTATATAGTTAGTAGTGTCGTAGGTAGAATTACTACCTAGCTCTTCCTTACTCTACTGTGTGAAATTTGAAATTTGGAGAGGCTATTTGAATCGCCCAAGGTTGTACAGTGAGAGCAAGAATCATGGAATAATAGATCTAGAAGGAACCTCAGGGGCATCTAGTCCTATTCCTTTATTATATATTTGAAGAAACTTGATCTCAGAGAGTTTAAGTAATTTTCCCAAGGCCATATAGTATCAGAGATGGAATTTGAATCCAAGTCCTTGCACTCCAAAGTCAGCATCCTTTACGAATTGAACCCAGATTCTCTCCTTGAAAACATAGTGGTCTTTTCACATTACTTTCCCCCAAGCACCTGAGAATAGACGACAAGCAGTATAAAAACTGAAGTATACCTATAGAGACAAATGACCAGGTCTGGCCCTAGAGAAAACTGCTGACCAGCTTCCTTATCCTCCCTTGGCCTTTTCTGCTCTTTTCTCAGTCAGTGCTGTTGCTCTATGCATTTGTCCAAGTACTTTAGCCACATGGCATTGTGAAAAAGGAAGCCTTTCTTTCTTCCCTAATCAACACATGCCCCCTCCTGCCCTCTCAGCCAAGTCAGGAGAAGTAAAGTTGTTTTGAACATCTCAGCTGCATTCGAAATGGGATTTTTGAAGTCAAAATGTGAGAATTTACATTTATTTGTCTTTCTATTTTAAAAATACATTATATTGGTTTCTCCTCAGCATTCCAGAGTGCTGATTTTGCAGTGAATTTTGACTATTTAACATATTCTCCCAAATAACAGGGTGCCTGATGGATATGTTGCCTTCCTCAGGTAATTTAATGCTTTAAACCTGCTGTATGTCTCCTTAAGAAGTGACTTCGCTAGTGGGGATTTTAAACATAACATAAGATAGAGGGAGAGTATTTTGTGATGGAGGAGGTGGCGTTTAGTACCTCTCCATTTGTATTGTTTGGACAACCTGTAACTCAGCTTATGCAGAAGACTGTAAGTGATATTATGTTGACTTAAATACAGGCTGCACCTTAATATAGGTTACACTATGAAAATTAGATGTCTTTGAAAAGGAGAAAATGTATACGTGTATATGAAAAAATAAGAGTCATTATAGGTTTAGGCACAAGTTTTATACAGGTTAAATGAGATTAAAAGTGTGCTTATATTTGTACCAATAGGGTATTAATCACATGGTTGTGATCAACAGTCTTCTGATCCCCTAGGGTATGGTTACAGGTATTTCCAGGATTTTAACAGTCACTTTTTGAACTGTCTTGTTGGGTGATCCCTGGCAGTATTAAAGTATTTGTTGGCTGACCATTTGTCAGACTATTGTTGTCAAAGAATTTATCTGATGGAGAGGAGGTTGTAAAAGATGACCCCAAAGATTCCTTCTAACTGTGGGATTCTATGATTTTACAATTCATCCTTCTGCTGAAGCTAGAAAATGAGTGAAAGGTAATCTGGTCAATACTGTCCAACTCATGACCCAAGCCTCACATTGCTTATCCAAGGTCAACTCTTGGGAACACTGGGAAGAGACATTTTGGTTTGGTACACACAGAGTCTCCTTTCCCTAAGTATTTGTCCTTCCATACCACTCTATTCCTCCCAGTCCAACAGTCCAGTGCCTTCATTCCTCTTCTAATGCTATAAAAAGGCATTAGTCTAGAACCTGGAACACAAAGTTAGAGTTTTGGCTCCTGAATTTACAAAAACACTGATAAGTTTGCTGGTGTCCAGAAGAGCATGACTAGAATCGTAAGGAGATTCAAAACCATAACAGTGCTCATGTAATTGCTTGTATAGAATATTCAAAGATTAAGCTAGAAGGCTCAGGTGATATAGGTCTTTTAATTTTCTGTGAAAGGAACTAGGAAATTCAAAGCTTTAAAATGGCTGTTTTAGGTTTTATTAATGCACCATTAAATTTTAGTGTCTAACAAATCAGAATTGTGGAGGTTAGAACTTTAAAGATAAAACCTTTGCTCTCTCCTCTCAGGCACATCCAGTGAACCCTGGCCATTAATTACATGATCACTTAAAACTGGGAAATGTCATAGGATTTTTATAATTATAATAAGATACCATACAGAACAACCTTCTCTGAGCCATCTCTCATCTTTCTCTTTTTAAAAGTCTTCAGAAATGGGGGAGGATGAAACATTTGATATGAATAGGTATTCTTTTTAGCAGAAGAAAGAGTGTTCTTGTCTGAAGAAAAAAAAATCTTGGTAGGGCCTGATCAGAATCCTTATATAGGTGATGGTCTGCCATGGGGAGGAGGGAAGGAGGGCTTGTTCTATGAGTTTCTGAGGGCAGAAATGAAAAGGGAAGGAGAAAAGAAATTTATTAAGTACCTACTGTGTATCTAGATGTTGTACTAAGCACTTTAGATATATTATCTCATTTGATGCTCATAACAACCCTGCAACTTAGGTTCTATTATTATCATCCCCATTTCACAGTTGAAGAAATTGAGACTAGGAGAGGTTAAGTGATTTGTCCAGGGTCACAGAGCTAATAAGTGTTGAGGCCAGATTTGAACTCAGGTCTTCCTGACTCCAGGCCCAAAGCTCTATGCATTGTGCCACCTAGCTGGGTTGCATAGCAAAACCTTACCTGGGAGGAAAATTTCAGTTCTCTCTTATTCTCTTGTTCTCTCTTCCTGCCCCCATCTCTTCCCCTTTCTTTCCCTCCTTTCTTTCTTTTTTTTCCTTTCTTTTTCCTTCTCTTTCTCCCTCTTTCTTTCCTTCTTTCCTTTTTCTTCCTTCTTCCTTCTTTCTTATTATTCTTTTTCTTCTTTTCTCCTCTTACTCCTCCTTCTCCCCCTTCTCTCTCTCTCCATATTATATATATATATATATGCATATATATATATATAGATAGTTATAGATATTTATATAGATATAGAGCATAGATAGATAGATAGATATTTTAACCTTCTTAACAACTAAAACTGTCCAGCCAAGGCATGGACTGTATAGAGGAAATTTCCATCAATGGGAGTATTCCAAAGAGGCTCAGTAACCCACTTTTACAGTGATATTGCAGCTTTGAGTGGAAGTTTGGACTGGATGATTTCTTCCATATCTAAGATTCCATGAGTTCATGAAAGTCTCTTAAAGCATTGTTATCTTGAAGAATGGTGAAATAAATGCTATAGTAGGATACCCCAGATATGGGTTTTAGGTCTGGTATTTTTGCTAGTAAGTACTTGGAAGATCTGGGAATCAGAATCACAGAATGTTAGAGCCTAGATATCATAAGTCCAATTATGCCATTTTAATCCTGAGGAAATTCATTCTCAGTGAGAGCAAGTGATTTACTTAAAGCCATAAATCAAACAAATAGAGGGGCTAGAAGTAGAACTCAGGTCTTCTGACTTAGAGACCAGTGCTCTAGCCACCATACCATGCTTCTCCCAAAAACCCTGAGTTTATATATATTGTGTCTCCTATGAGAACTAACTTGCACTTACTCTTTGGGGTTCCCTTTGTCCAAAGGCTACTAAATTGAGTCCCTTGTATGTTATATCAGCTGAAGAATATTTGAAGTTATTGAAAAGTGAGCCAGATGGAAGCAGGGTGTTAAAGATTCCATTCCTTACCAAAGCCTTGACACTATTAACAGTGCCAGGCACATTAGTAATTTATAGGGTGACTGGAGTTTTTTGGTTTGTTTCAACATAAGCTGAGCCTCTGAATAATGGAGTATCTGATTGTTGTCCTCTTTTCCTTCCTAATAATATTGAGATTAAAATATGGACTGCTGCTTAATTGTACCAGCCACCAAAACCATGGCTGTTCTAAAGTTGGAAAGCATTGATTGGCAGGCTGTTACAGGTTGTTATTGTTGTTGTTGTTGTTGTTTTTAATCTTAAATTCTTTTTCTCCTTCTTGAAAACTAAAAGCAAAAGAAACACCACAATACATCATGCAAAGGGTATTAAAGGAGTACCAGAAAACGGCAATATTAAAATTATAAACACATAAATGATGGTCTCTCTTCTTATCAAGATCTTTGCATGGACCAAATTATTTACACATTATCTACTCCATCTGAATACATGCTTCTTGAGAGCAAGGGCTGGCCCTGCTTTACTGTGGGTTTTGTTTTGTTTTGTTTTGTTTTCATTATTATTATTCATTCATTCATTTGTTTATTTGTTTGTTTATTCCCTTTCTTTGAATCCCTTTTGTTTAGCACAGTGCCTGGCACATAATAAGCTCTTAAGAAATGTCTTTTGATTGGCTCACTCATTTACTGGATCAGAGAACCAGACCTCTGCCCTGTCTCATGTGATACAAAATATGACTTTTCTGAGCTTCAGTTTCTTCACATATAAAATGAAGATAATAATGCAACAAAGTGGCACAGTAGAGTACACAGCCTGGAGTCAGAAAGACCTGATTTTAAATCTGGCCTCAGGCAGCTGAATGACCTTACTAGCTGAATGACCATGGGCGTGTTCTTTAAATTTTGCTTGCCTCAGTATTCTCCTCTGTAAAATGGGAATAATAATAGCACCTACCTACCAGAGTTGTGGATACCACTCAAATGTGATAATTATTGTAAAGTGCTTAGCACAGTGCCTGGTATATAGTAGGTGCTTTATAAATATTAGCTATTATTACACTTCCCACCTACATTATTCAGTCATTTCAAGCAAAGCCTTTTGTAAGACTTTTTAAAAGTACTATATTCAATTCAGTTCAACAAACATTTATTAAGTGCCTATTGTATATCAGGCACTGAGATTACAAAGACAAAAACCAAATAGTCACTGGTTTCTAGGAACAGAAGTAGAGTAAAAGGAAAATTGTAATATAATGGGAGCCCTGTATCATAGCATTATGCCCAAATAGGCTGCTAAAATTTGTGCTAAAAATACCACACCCATTTTGGGTAAATATAAGTTTCTTCCCATTTTAAGTATAATTTGTCTTAATGAACCCTAGTTAGCTTCAACACATGCTTGGATCAACAGAGAATGATACAGACATTAAGGGGAGATTAATTTCCATGATATGCAAGTATCTATGTTTCATGAAACAGAATCAGTAAGTTTAATGAAAGAGGTATCACTGACATTCTCTAGAAAGTTATTAGCCTGTGTTTTTATAGAGAGTCAGAAAATTTTCTTAATGCTGTTTACATAGAGAGATGTTTGCCATGTTCTGTCATGGTGACAACTTGTTTACTTCATCCTTAACAGTTATAAAATTATATCATCTTTAGCCTGTCCAATACAATTTATGCCATTTAAAAGGGGATGACAAGGTGCATGCTTCTGATTTCTAACCCTTAGTGAATAGAAGGATGGGAATTTCAGGCCAGCTTCAATGGTAGGATTATATAGTTGGAAGGGAGTCCATTGGTCAAATAATAGAAATATATAATAGAATAAATGAAATAGAATATGATAAATAATATAAATAAATAATAAAAATGTCTACAACATGCCTGAAAAAGCAGTTTTTCAGTAATGAGCACCTCACTATCACTTAGGGAAACCCTTTATTTGAAGCACTGTAAATATTAAGAAGTCAAATAGTGGATAGAATACCAGGCCTGGAGTCAGGGAGACTCATTTTCCTGAGTTCAAATCCAGTCTCAGATACTTATTAGCTGTGTGTCCCCGGGCAAGTCATTTAACCTGTTTGCCTCAGTTTCCTCATCTATAAAATGTCCTGAAGAAAGAAATGACAAACCATGCTGTAGTGGTTTGGGGTGCTGGGAACCCCAAAATGTAAGGGTATAAGGTGAGTCTGCCTAGAAAGAATTCATTCAAGCCTTCTTTCAGTCAAGGTGACAAGGTTTATTGTAAAGCCAATGGGAACAGGCTAGATTCTGAGTGAATCTGCAACTTGATGGGAGTGAGAATGATACTTTTATACAAAAAACACTGTGAGAAAATTTGGATGGGATTAAGGAGTGGTGAATAGCCTGGGGTGGGCCAGGTGTGACAGTGAAAGGAATTAAGTGGTCTGGGGTGGGTCAGAGAGCCAAAATGAAAGAAAAAGGACTATTGGATCTAGGTGAGCTGGGATGGGCCAGATGCCTCAGGCAAGATGCCAAGGACTGGGTTGTGTGGGAAAATCTAGAGACCAGGCTGCAGAAATATATGGGAAAATTCAGGGTCCAGGTCCCATCACTCTCTCAATTCTAGTATCTTTGCCAAGAAACCCCCAAAAGGGGTCACAACAAGTTAGACAAGACTGAAACTACTCAACAACAGCAACAATAAAATGTTAGGAAATATTTCCTTATGTGGAGTAGCCTTATAGGATTAAAGAAAAAAAACAACACAGGATCATGGATTTAGAGCTAGAAGTCAGTCATAGTCAATAAACATTTATTTTTATTAAGTGCCTACCCAGGCACTATGCTAAGTACTGAGGATACAAATACAAAAAATAAAGATAGTCTCTGCCTTCAAGGTGCTAACAATTTAATGGCAGAAGACAACACACAAAAGTAAGCTAAAAATTGGTGAGGGGGAGGAGCCTGAGGAAGGCAGGGAAAGTAGCTGGCATGGGAGTATAGTGGAGAAGGCAGAGAAGATAAAGAAATCTAACATGAGCAAAATGGACATTAGAAGCCATCTAGTCCAAATTCCTTATTTCACAGATGCATAAATTATAAATGAAGGGATCTACCACCCTGTAACTTCCATCTTACTTCTATTAGTTCTTCCCTCAGAAGCCAAACAGAACAAATATTTCCTAAAAGAAATGACCAAATATTTAAACATTTTCCATTGACTTTCTATTGTTCAGTAAAATCATCCTCAACTACTTTAGCTGCTCTTGTATAATGATGCAAGATAGAGAATGATGGTGGGCAATGGAGAAGTCTATATAAAGTATTCTAGAAATACCAAGGATGAGGATTATCAACTGAGAGATTATAGAAGCTTTCAGGAGGAAGTCGTGCCTAACTGGAGCCTTTGAGGAAGAAAATGTGTGGTACAGTGACTCTAACACAATTAAATTCAGAGACTTCTCAAGGTGGAAGCAAAAAATTACTCTTTATTACAATCTTGGGAGAAGGGGCGTCTACTCCAGTACACTACCAGCAGGAGAGAGGCGAGGCACAAAGGACAAAGCAAGGTTATATATCTTAACGCAAACAAGAATCTCCCAACCCACCACTATCCCTTACTCCCATTGGCTGGGAGGCAGGCTTACATTCTAGGCGCGAAAATCTTTCCCATTCCCAAAGAACAAGGAAACAGGGTATAGACAATCTGAAAATACACGTCCTTATTTAGTATACCTAATGCTGACGTGGCAGGGGCAATCAGGAGAGGGGTTTAGGGCCGAATTCCTGTAGGTTTAGGTAATTTAAACTTATGGCCTGTTCGTTCTCTCAGAGCTTATCTCTAGTTTCGAGACAGTCTTTTCATCACCACCCAGAGAAGTCTTCATAGAGGTTATATCTCATTCAAAAGAGATAAGACTATTGTGAGGATCAAATGAGAAAATGTATATTAAGCACTTTGCAAACCTTAAAATGCCATGTAAATGTTGGCTATTATTACTGTCCAGTACTAGGAAACTGAAATGATAGAAAGAACACTAGCTCTGGTGGCAGAACCCCTGAATTTAAATCCCATTTCTGACACAACCAGTGTGTGATCTTGCCTAATTCATTTACTCTCCCTGAGCCTCACTTTCCTCTGTAAAAAGAATTTATCGGCTTGGATGGCCCCTAAAGTAACTTCTGGCTTTTGATCTACGGTCCTATGATCCTATTGTACTTGTATTCTGGAGGTACTTAAAGAATGGAGGGAATGCTTTGATTTGGGTGATGAGGATGGGATATAGACCCCAAAAAGGAAAAACCCTGGACTTTCCCACCTGGCCAAATTTCTGGTTTTTGCCTGAGGCTATAATCCCATCCCCTTTTCATTGTGGCTACACCCAATCTCCCAATTCTGTTACCCTTAACCTAGTTTAGACCTCCCTATGGCCCAGGCCACTTCCCACCCTTAATCCTAGCTAGGCTCCATTCTCCCTTGGCCATATGGTCTAGGCCCCAAGAGTTCTGTTCACCCCAGTTTACTGGCCACTCCCATCCAGATCCTCCTCTAGTCACCAAAACTAGGCTACTCCTGGATCCTTCCCACAGTCTTTCTGTATATATAAGGTCCATCTTGTCTTCATTAAGGTGCCTAGATTCTTAAAATCTAACCACTGCTCAGATTCTTATAATCTAGCCAATAGCTCACTAACATTCAGACTCCTTAAGAGTCTGTCTAATATGGCGTATCTTTAATAAAACTTGTCTTTGGCTGAAAGAAGGCTTTGGTAGAATTCTTTTGGGCATGACCCACATGTTGTGATATTGGGGTCCCAGCACCCCTAAACCTCAACATGGAGAAGATCTTATTTAGACAATTCATGGTAAAGCATGATAAGGCATATAGTGGGTAAAATGCTGGCTCTGGAGTCAGCAAGACCTTAATTCAAATCTTGCTTTAAATACTTGCTAGCTAAGTGACCCTAAGCAAGTCACTTGTTCATCCTTTGTTTTTGAAGAGGAACAATGACATCACTATGATATCTTAATTTGCACATGAATTGAATTTAAGTGACATCATTTGTGATGTCACAAATTCAATTCTATCTTAACTCCCACGTGAATTGAATTTAAGTGACGTCACTTATATCTTAACTTGCACATGAATTTGAGTGAGCCAGCCTTACTCTCTCTTCCAGAGTCATCGAAGAACAGTGGCAAGACAAAAATCAAGAAGACTGGTAATAGCCCAGGATGCAGTGGATGACCTTGATGTCTCTGATGTCTGATCAAGCTCTAAGCACTCCATGATGCCTGCTTCAACTTTTCGTGGCTGTTGGAACAAATTGTTCTCATCTGCCCATTGTGCTGAAGTCTTCACATCCTTGGAATAGACATATCCTTAATTAACTGATGGGTTTGAGGCCTGTTGGTTACACTCAACCTGATGTAGCCCATCTACTGAGATGCTTTTTACCAAGACGTGGCTGCTGTGCATGCTATAGTTTTTTGGAGCCACAGATGAAAGCTGAGAGACAAGTGGACAGCAAAGGTGGATGAGCAGCCCTGAGAAGGACTCAGCAAGCCTCCACACCAGAGGTGCTAGTCCTCTCTGAACACCCCATGTATCCCTTGTTGTTGAGCAAGTCACTTAACACCTCTCTCATATACTGCCCTTTCTCTCCTCTCATACTGCCAGTATCCAGGGACAGGCCTCTGTCACCTTATGCCTGGACTATTGTAATACCCTGATAATTAATCTACTTGACTCATGTCTCTCCCCTCCTCAAGTCACCTCCACTTAGCTGTTAAATTAATCTTCTTAAAGCCAGTTCTGACCATATCACAACCCTTTCTCATTTCTTCAGTGGCTCCCTATTACCTCCAGGATCAATATAAAATCAACTGTTTGACTTTTATAGCCCTCCATAACCTGCCCCTTCCTATCTTTCCATACTTCTTAACTTTAACATCTGTCGTGTATTCCATCATCCAGGGACACTGGCTTCCTTACTTTTCCTTACATGACATTCACTCTCCCAACTCAGGGAATTTTCATTGGTTGTCACCTGTAATTGGAAATCCCTCCTTTCTCATCTCTGCTTCCTAGTTTCCTTGGGTTTCTTCAAATCTCATCTGGTTTCATCTTCTGAAGGAAGCCTTTCCCATTCCTTCTTAATCTCAATGCCTTCCCTCTGAGATTATCTCCAATTTATCCATATACATCTTATTTATATATAGTTTTTGTTTTGTTTTATTTTGTTTGCACTGTTTTTTTTCATTAGACTACGAGAACCTTAAGAGCAGGGACTATACTTTTCTTTTCTTTTGTCAACCTTTGAAAACAAATGACCAAAGAGGATATTACAGCAACTCTCAACTCTGAAAATACCAAAGAGCTCACAGAGATTATGTACCAACTATTAACTCTATAAACTCCATGAACTCCAAAGAGCTCACAGAAACAAAACCAAAAAACTCAGAGAAGTTGTAGGCAACGAGCCTTCTTTATTCAGCTGGAGGAGGGAAAATAGACATATATGTCAGAATCTCCTCTAGGAGAGACCCAAAGCATCAAGGCTAAGCCTTGATACATATAGTTGTAGCTAAACAATGAACCAGGCAGTGAGGGGGTAACAGCAACCATGAGACAAATTTGTCTAATGAAAAAAAGTCTATTCATAACATGACCAGAACTGCAGGTTCTTGTCTTAGCTCAGGGACAACCTGGGGCTGGCTTGAGCCAATTCTGAGTTAGCTGCAGCAGAGTTCATTCAGAGGGTAAGTGCAAAGGATTGTTATTATGTCAAGCTCTGGGTACAGCTTGCTTGCTGGGACTTAGCTACAAAAAGCAGGTTGTCACCTAATAGTAAAAAGAAAGGAGTGGCCAGTGGCATGGGGATCCTGACGTTTCCCCTTTTTGGCCATCCTAGCCAAGAAAGAATAGGCAGGTATAAGCCAAGATGCCACAAGAGGCCAGTTGGGCCATGATGAAATAGGGTGTCTCATAACATTCAATAGAAAGGAGTGAAAAGAGACAGGTAGTCTTGGCATTGGGGTCTTGACACATTCTATCCCTCGCACTCAGTGCAGTGCCTGGCACACAGTAGTTGCTTAACAAATATTTGTTGATTTAACTTGTTATCTATTCTCAGCCTCAGTTTCTACATCTATAAAAAAAGACCCAATAATATCACTTGCCTCATAGAGTTGTTGTGAAGATTAAATTGATTAGCATATGTAAAATGCATTGCCAGCCTTCAAGCACTACATAAGTGCTAACTACTGCTGCAGTTGTTCTTTTTGTTGTTGATATTGTTGTTATGGCTATTCTTGTGTGGTCACTAGAGTGGGTTCCTACTTTGGAAATTCATTAGCCTCTGAATACAATTGGGGTGGTTAACCATTAAGAATGGTTTCTGTTTAAGTAAGTTAAGTTTAAGTTCCATTAAGTAATGGAACAAAAGCAAAAAATAAAGCTGTCCTTGCCCTCAAGTAGCTTATATTCCATGAAAATGTTGCACTGTGTACCAGAGAAGTAGATAGAAAATACAGACAAGGCAACAGATATCATTTCAAGATATAGAGACCACTAACTTGGTGGAGGAGATTATTATGAAGGAGTTGAGCCAAGACTAACATCTGCCCTGCATCAGCCCTGTGTAGAAATGAGAACCAGTACATTTTAGATTCTTTTCAGATTACAGCTGACAGGAAAATTAGCTATTAATATTGTTCACATAAAATATAGTATTCCCTTCTATGTCAAAAGGCCATTCCTCATTGCTTTTTATTTTATTTTTTCCTATTAAACATATTTTCACATTAGTAATGTTGTAAGTAAAAATTAGAACCAATAGGAGGAACCACCAGAAAGAGGAAACAAAACTCAACAGAAGAGAAAAAAAAATAGCTTATAGTATGCTTCGATCTGCATTCAAATTCCATAGTTCTTTCTTTGGATGTGGATAGCATTTTCCGTCATGAGGCCTTTGAAGATGTCTTAGATCCTTGTATTGCTGGGAAGGGTTAAGTTTATCACTATTAGTCATCACACAAAGTGACTTTTATTGTGTACAACGTTTTCTTGGTTCTGCTCACTTCACTCAGCATCAGACTATACAAGTCTTTCCAGGTTTTTCTGAAGTCAGCCTATTCATTATTTCTTATAGCACAATAGTATTCCATTACATTCATATACCACAACTTGCTCAGCCATTCCCCAATTTATGGACATCCTCTCAATTTCCAATTCTTTGCCACCACAAAAAGAGTTGCTATGAATATTTTTGTATGGGGGATCCTTTTCCCATTTGTATGATCTCTTTGGGATATAGCCCTAGAAGTGCTATTGCTGGGACAAAGGATATGCACATTTTTATAGCCCATTTGGGCATAGTCCTCAGTGCTTTTTAAATTGTGGGTTGCGACCCCATATGGAATCAAGAAAATTTTGGCAGCAGTAAAATATTTCTTAAAGCACAATGACCAAAAATTAGTTAAAAATCAAATGAGTAATGAATCCAAGGTGTTTCTGGCAGTGCTTGCCTACGTTGCATGGGGCAACTTCACTGCAGCCTTGGTTCTGAGCCCAAAACATGTGCACTTTGCTCTACACATGCCCTCAGGCCATGCAATGCCAAGGAATACTGCCAAAGTGAGAAAAGAGAAAAGGGTCAGAAGCCCTGCTGTAGACATCCCTAGGAATGTCCTTTCATTACTGCTCTTTAGAAAGTAACTTTCAATTAGGTTGGATTAAGCCCTACCCTGGGATATTTAGCTGTGTTTATCTTGTAAATAGAGTTAGCTTGAGCTAGTCACAGCTACCAAATGTCCTTGCCTCTTTCATTAAGGTTGGGGGTAAAGGGGATCATGAGGGGTAAAAACAACTAGTATAAAGAGAATTTTCTTGCTGGGATGGACAAGGGGAGCTTAGGCCTCATGACTAAGCCTCATTCCTCATATGTTCCCCCCCTCCCATTTTTTTTTTCCTTTTGAAAGAATAAAAACTTTTCTGTAAATTCTAATGGTGGACCCTTTTTTTCTCGATTAAAAATGCCTTTTTCCTCCAGTTATGAATTTGATTTATTTCAGGCCTAACCCAGCAGATCCAAATTCTAGATGGTGTCAGGATGTCATCTGAACTCTAAGGCCATTTCAGAGTGGCATTAAATTTTGCCCAGGCTAGCCAACAAGGAAGATGGGGGCAAGATTCTACCTTATACTACTCTAATTGATCTTGCAATGATTGCCAAATCAATCTGGACTTAGACATCAGAGTGTGGGTGTCCAAAGATCTAAGATAACACTGAAATAATCATGGCTTACATATAGGGCTGCCCAATTGTTCAGTCCACTGAGCCCTGTGATTTCACAAACTTCCTCACAATCATAATCTGATAATTTAATCATCCCTTGGAATTTGAATTATGCCTTGAAGTTCTTTCTGCTTGAGGCCAAAGACTCCCAACTCATCTTTTTGTCATAAATCTCATTATCTTATCCTTTAATTTTTCTGCTACTCTGACTTTTAATCACTCATTCAGTCATAATTTCTGAATCTGAAACATTAGTGTCCATTTATTTTGGGAGAAAAAGCATAAATAAATGAACAACAGGAAAATGAGCAAAAGTAATATCCATATTTTTAAAACATGCCACTTGCTTTTGAATCATCTGTCCCTTTTTAATCAGAAGCTGATGAGGCACAAAAGCAATCAACAAATCAGGGAAAAAAAGACACTTGGTAGGATGGAGAAAATAAATGTACGGCTACCCAATGATGCATTTCCTTAATGTTAATTATATCCATTTCATAGGCCTTAAAATCATTCATAAATACTTGGTTTGATGGGTCTTCTACTTATTTCTCTTTCTATGATGGCATTCTTAAAGGAACTAATTGTACCCATCTCCATGTTGTAAGATTGCCTCTAGCAGCATCACTTTTCAACCCAAGTCACTATTGTCATATAATAGTAATATTTCAGTGCTTGCATTTTATGCTTAATACCTTGTAAGTTGCCTTGTAGTTTCCTTCAATGTAATAATGTAATTTATTGCTCTGAGACTACTTGTTAATGTCTGTGTAATAAGATGTACTCAAGCATTTAATATATGCGTGTGCATATGAAATTTAGATTTGCTTCAGCATAGTTCTACATAATATAAAATCAGAGCTGTGAATAAATAAATAAAATTTTGCCTGGATTGCACCTCTGATTTCATTGGCATAGGCAATTTACACTGAGGAAAATCCCTTTACCAACGCAGATTGGCATCCACCTGCAATTTATTAGTTCCAGAGAGTTGCCTGGGGGCATTAAAAAATAAAGCATCTTGCTAAGAGGCACATGTGTGTGTCAGAGGAGGGACATTCACGGTACCACATGATTAGGGTTTAGGGATACTACTCTTTTGTTAGTTCATCAGATGTTTGCCTTATTTGGGTTTTTAGTGTCCTTGATTGTGGAGACAGCTAAAACCCCTTTGTCTCATGTTCATATTTCATATTTTGAGAAGGTTTGAGAGGTTATGAGGATTGGAGAAAGTATATAGCCCTCTATGTTGGTTACACAACACAGAAATCCTGTAAGCTATTATTTTTATTATTAAGCATCAGATTTTCATATTTCCCAAGCAAACATTATCAAACACTTCCCAACATTTTATTCTTATAAATTGCTCTCTAGAAAGCCTTCCTCATGGGGATATTTTATAATACTGTGTTTTTACTGCTAAGCTTTTTATAATGAGTTACTATTTTTATTTCAGCTTCAGTGCACTATATAGCAGCTATTAATGAGCATTCATATGCTAATTTTAATACAACATTCCAAAATCCATCCAAGAGCTTTCTTATGTGGGGGACAATTTGGAATTATGGAAATTTGCTGAGGAGCAATGGAAATATTTTTACACAAATATAATCAATCAAAATTATTCTAGAGAGAAAACTCTTCTACAAAGTCACCTTCATTAAAAGGCTTACAAAATCTGTGGCAAATGAGGAAGAGGATAATCACATTTACCCATCTTTCAATGTTCAACTTCATTACCATCCCCTCTATAGAAGAGTTCTTCAATAGGGTCACAATTTAATTCGATAAATATTTGTTTGTGCAAAGTACTCTCTTGTGGGGATAGATCAATAAAATCCAATTAAAATTCATTAATTGACCTTAAGTAACTTACAGTAAGATATGATACCTTTCTCCTGACCTTTTCACAGTATTTTTACTTTCTACTTTGTATTATGTTTATTTGTGGGTGTATCTTATTCTCTACTAGTAGTTTAAAAGCTACTGAATGGACTAGACTTTATATGATTTATCTCTATAATCCATCATGCTCTCTCTAAACGTCCTTCTCTGGTGCTTCATTGTAATATGGGCATGATTTTACATTCTTAAAGGCTGTGCCAGAAGAGCAGAAATTATATCTGGTTCTATCAAGTTGAAATGGCTTGAAGCATGGCCCTATAAAACAATGTCTGATATTAGAAGACCAATTTTTCAAAGTATGAGGAGGGACATCCTCAAAAGTTTTGACTCTAGGGATGAATTCTTGGGCCATACCAACCTATCAAGAAAAAAATTAGTAAGTGCCTATTTTCAATCAATAACTTATTAAACAGTATATATAGTACATGTATTATATGCCAGAAGTTACAAAATGAGATAGTCCCTGCCCTCAGGGAATTTATATTCTACTAGAAGGAATGCAAAATGTTTGAAGATAAATATATTCAAATTATATTCAAATTATATACAAATATTCATTATATTCAAATTATATACAAAATAAAATCTGAGTAATTGGCAGGAGGACTAACAACTGAAGGAAATCAGCAAAGGCTTTGTAGAAAAGGTGGTACTTGAACTAATCAGGAAGAAAACTAAGAAGTGGCCTGAGGAGGTGGGGGATTCCTCACATGGGGGCCTGGATGTGCAAAGACATGAAGGCAGGAGATGGAATGTCATATATGGAAAATATTCCAAGGACCTGGAATTTTGCTGGTGTGAATCAATCAAAATCTTCACCTATGTAGAATTCAGCCCGTTTATATTTTACTGTTTTTGAAGTTCGGAGAGGCTTGCTTATGATCTCACAGCTAATAGATATTGGAAATGAATTTTGAACCTGGTCTTCCTGACTCCAAGTTCAACACTGTATCTGCTGCCTCTAATGAAATAGATGACAATGTAAAATGGCCCTTAGTCATATGGTGTAAATGGCCACTCAGAAAATGCAAACAGAAAGGCCTATTTGTCATAACATCTCCCTTTCTTCTTCCCCATGACAGTACCACAAATGTTTGAAAATAGCTCATGTTCCCCTTGTGTCTTCTCTTTTTCAACCTAACCTCCCCAGTTTTTTTTAACCTCTCCTCGTATGGCCTGGTATTAGAGCTCTTCATCATCCTCCTATCCTCTGGACACTGTCCAATTTATTAATGCCCTTTCTAATCTCGGCCACCCAGAGCCAAAAACAGGTCAGGAAGGAGATTTAACCTATGTGGAGGTACTGGATCTATCACCTCCTTATTCCTGGGCACCATGTCTCTCAATGTAATGAAAGACTCTATTACTTTGTTGGGCTACCACGTCATATTCTTGACGCCTATGGAGATCCCCTAGTTTACCTCTTCAATCTTTTTTTTCCCATCCTTTCTTCTTTCCTTCCTTCTCTCTTTGTTTTCTTTCTTCTCTCCTTTCCTTCTTTTTCTTTCTTTCTTCCTTCCTTTCTTTCTCTCTTTTTCGGTTGCTTGTTTTCTCTCTTTTTCTTTCTCTACTTATTTTTTTT
>NW_020954751.1:9214338-9236331 GCF_900497805.2 Vombatus ursinus | reverse complement strand
CTTTCTTTCTTTCTTTCTTTCTTTCTTTCTTTCTTTCTTTCTTTCTCCTGAGTACAAGTGATCCACTAATCTCAGAGTCCCTGGTAGTAAGTATTATAGAAAAGAACCACCATTCCTAAACATTCCCCAGATTTTTCAAATGACCTGGTGGCTAGTCATGCTTCCCCCTTTTGTACTTTTAAAATTGATATTTTTATGCTCAGCTGTTAGACTTTACATCAATCCCTATTCAACTTCATTTTATTATCAGCAACCACAAATGCAACCTGTTAAAATATTTTTATATCCTGACTCTGTCATTCAGTAAGGTAGCTATCCTTTGTAGTTTTGAGTCATCAAAACAAAATTGTGACAAGAATGTCACCTCTGCCTTCATCTGAATCATTGATAAAAGTGATTAAAAACAAAAACATTGATCAAACACAGATCTCTGGGGTGCTCAGTTTGGTAAATTTCTTCTTGGTTGACATCGAATCATTAACAACTGCTCTTTGGATCAAACCATTTTATCAGTTCTGAATTCAAATCTCAAAGTCATGAATTTAGGTGTCATGTAAAGAAAAACATTCTAAGAATTAGGACAATCCGAAGAAGAATGGGCTAACTTATGAGGTACTGAGTTCCCTCTTACTTAAGGTCTCCAAAAGAAGACTACATAACTATTTGTCAGTTATGTTGTAGAGGACACTCTGTGGTTAACTCATGCACTCTGGAGGCAACCCATTCCATTTTTTACAGTTCTAGTTGTTAGAAACCTTCATCTGATTCTTTGTAACTTTCATTCACTCCTGAAGCTGATTGTTGCTAGGTCTGCCCCCTTGACTAAACAAAGCAAAGTTAATTTGTCTTTCATGTAGTTCGTGAAATACTTGAATACATTGATCCCCCACTGCCAAACACCTCCCAAATTATTTCCACAGATATTCATGGCATAATCTACAGCAGTGTGGTATAGTGGGTAGACCATGGATTTGGAGACAAAATGACCTGGATTCTGATCCTACCTCAGGTACTTGTTACCTCTGTAACCCTGGCTAAGTCACATAGCCTTTTGAGACATCAGTTTCCTCATCTGTAAAATGAGGGGTTTGGACTTGATGATCTCAAAGGTTTTCTCTAGCTTCAAATCTTATTGGTCTTTGATCCATCCTTGTTGCCCCTCTTGGGCTGCTTCCCAGAATTCATTTTGGCCATTCTTCATCATCATTATTTCCTAAAGATATGTTTTGATTTGTTAATCATCCAGAGGTGAAAAAATCTTCACGTCATGGGTTTTTCTATATCAGACCCAGGATAAATGAAATGGCATTTCCAACATTAAATAATAAGTTAATCAAAGGTATTATTAGACCCATTATCTTGTAAGTTCTGAGTCAGAATTCTTTCTACCAAATTTCAATAATCCTGCCCAGTCAGTGAAATGGTAACAGAGCATCACAGAACTTGAAAGCTCATCTAAAGCTCTTCACCAGCACAGTGAGCAAAGTGTTGGAGTCAGATTATGAAGGCATGGGTTTGAATGCTGACTCTCCTACTTATTGCTTGTGTGTCCTTGGCAAAATCACGTTAGCTCTCTGGGCCTCAGTTGCTCATATATAGAATAAGGGGGTTGGAATAGACAACCTCTGATCTACCTTGCAGATCTTTATCTATGATCCTGAAATTCAAATCTGAACAAGAATCTTCTTTACAGCATATGTGAGAGGAGTAAATGGGCCTTGGTATAAAGATATCCCAGGAGGAGGACCCCACTGCTACCTCAGGCAGCCCATTCTATATCTACAGAGCTATAATTATTAAGAAGCTTTTCCACACATCAAACCTAAATTTATTTCTTTGTATCTTTTACTTCTTGCTCCCCATTCTGCCCTCCAGGATCAAGCAACCAAATATAAACCATTTTCCAAATGATGTCCCTGGAAGTCTTCAGGTAGAGGCTGGAGAAATACTTTGGGGGATTATTATCAAGATGATTTTTTTGTTTGAGTAGATACTGATCTAAATGATCTCTGGTGACCTTTCTGGTCCTGCATTTCTGCATTTCTTTTTTTTTTAAATTTTTAATCTATTCATTTTTAGTTTTCAGCATTCACTGCCATAAGTTTTTGAATTTTCAATTTTCTCCCCTTTCCTCCTTTTCAGCCTCCCCAAGATGGTGTGCAATCTGATATAGGCTCTATATATGCATTCATATTACACATATTTTCACATTAGTGATGTTGTAAAGAAGAATTAGAACCAACGGGACAAACCATGAGAAAGAAGAAACAAAATAAAACAACAACAACAACAACAAAAGAGATCAAATAGTGTGCTTCAATGTGCATTCAGACTCCATAGTTCTTTATCTGGATGTGACTAGCATTTTCCATCATGAGTCTTTTGGAGTTGTCTTAGATCCTTACATTGCTGAGAAGAGCCAAGTTTATGAAAGTTAGTCATTACATAATGTGGCTGTTACTATGTACAATATTCTTCTGGTTCTGCTCACTTCACTCAGCATCAGTTCATATAAGACTTTCCAGGTTTTTCTGAAGTCCTCCTGCTCATCATTTCTTATAGGACAATAGTATTACATTACATTCATATACCACAACTTGTTCAGTCATTCCCCAATTGATGGGCATCCCCTTAATTTCCAATTCTTGGCCACCACAAAAAGAGATGCTATAAATATTTTTGTACATGTAGGTCCTTTTCCCATTTTTATAATTTCTTTGGGTTACAGACCTAGAAGTGGTATTGCTGGGACAAAGGGTATGCACAGTTTTATAGCCCTTTGGGCAAAGTTCCAAATTGCTTTCCAAAATGGTTAGATCAGTTCAAAACTCCACCAACAATGCATTAGTGTTCCCATTTTCCCACATCTCCTCCAGCATTTATCATTTCCCTGTTTTGTTATGTTAGTCAGTCTGATAGATGTGATGTGGTACCTCAGAGTTGTTTTGATTTGCATTTCTCTAATCAATTGTGATTTAGAGTGTTTTTTTTCCCATATGACTATAGATAACTTTAATTTCTTCATCTGAAAACTGCCTGTTCACATCCTTTCACCATTTATCAATTGGAGAATGACTTGTATTCTTATAAATTTGACTTAGTCCTCTATATATTTTAGAAATGAGACCTTTATCAGAGACACTGACAGTAAGAGTTGTTTCCCAGTTTTCTGCTTCCCTTTTAATCTTGGTTGTATTGGCTTTGTTTGTGCAAAAACTTTTCAATTTAATGCAATCAAAATCATCCATTTTGCATTTCATAAATCTGTCTCTTGTTTCATTATAAATTCTTCCCTTCTCCAAAGATCTGACAGATAAGCTATTCCTTGCTCTCTTAGTTTTCTTATACTATCAATCTTTACATCTAAATCATGTACCCATTTTGACTTTATCTTGGTGTAGGGTGTAAGATGTTGGTCTATGCCTAGTTTTTGCCATACTCTTTTCCAGTTTTCCCAGCAGTTTTTTTTTAAGTATTTTTGCTTTGTTTTGTTTTGTTAAGTGAGTTCTTATCCCAGAAGCTGGAGTCTTTGGTTATCAAACAGTAGATTACTATAGTCATTGACTATTGTGTCTTCATGCCTAACCTATTACACTGATCTACCATGCTATTTCTTAGCCAATACTAAGTAGTTTCGATGATTGCTGCTTTATATTACAATTTAAGATCTGGTACAGCTAGACCACCTTCCCTTGCATTTCTTTCCATTAATTGATATTCTAGACCTTCTGTTTTTCCAGATGAATTTTGTTAATATTTTTTCTAGCTCTATAAAATAATTATTTGGTATTTTGGTATAGCACTGAATAAGTAAATTAATTTTGGTAGAATTGTCATTTTTATTATATTAGCTCAGCCTATCCATGAGCAACTGATGTTTTTTCCAATTATTTAGATCTGACTTTATTTGTGTGAGAAGTGTTTTGTAATTTTGTTCTTATGGTTCCTGGGTTTGTTTTGGCAGGTAGACAACCAGATATTTTATAATGTCTACAGCAAATTTCTTTTTCTATCTCTTGCTGTTAGGCTTTGTTAATGATATATAGATATGCCAATGATTTATATGTGTTTATTTTATATCTTGCAACTTTGCTAAATTTGTTTATTATTTTAAGTACTTTTTTACTTGATTTTCTAGGATTCTCTAAGTATATCCTCATATCATCTGCAAAGAGTGATAGCTTTGTTTCTTCTTTGCCTTCCTTCAATTTTTTTTTCTTTTATTCCTAAAGCTAACACTTCTAGTGCAATGTTGAATAACAGTGATGATAAAGGACATCCCTGTTTCACCCCCTATCTCATTGGAAATGTGTCTAGCTTATCCACATTATGTATAATGCTTGCCGATGGTTTTAGATCTATGCTGCCTATCATTTTAAGAAAGACTCCATTTATTCCTATGCTCACCAGTGTTTTTAATAAGAATGGGTGTTGTGTCTTGTCAAAAGTTTTTTCTGCATCAATTGAGGTAATCATATGATTTTTGTAAGTTTTGTTTTTGATATGGTCTGTTTTGCTGATAGCTTTCCTAATATTGAACTAGCCCTGCATTCCTGGTATAAATCCTACCTGGTCATAATGTGTTATCATCTAGATAAGTTGCTGTAATCTCTTTGCTAATATTTTATTTAACATTTTTGCATCTATATTCACTAGGGAAATTGGTCTATAATATTCTTTCTTTGTTTTGACTCTTCCCAGTTTAGGTAACAGTACCATATTTGTATCATAAAAAGAATTTGGTAGGACTCCTTCTTTGCCTATTTTCCCAAGTAGTTTTATAGTGTTGGAATTAATTGTTTTTTAAATGTTTGGTAGTACTCACTTGTAAATCCATCTGGCCTTGGAGATTTTTTCATAGGGAGATCATTGATTTCTTGTTCAATTTATTTTTCTGAAATGGGGTTATTTAAGTATTTTATTTCTTCTTCTGTTAGTTTGGGCAATTTATATTTTTATAAATATTCATTCATTTCACTATAATTGTCAAATTTATTGGCATACAGTTGGGCAAAATAGCTCCTAATCATTGTTTTAATTTCCTCTTCATTGGTGGTGAATTCACCCTTTTCATTCTTAATACTTGTAATTTAGTTTTGTTCTTTCTTTCTTTTTTAATCAAGTTAACCAAAGGTTTATCTATTTTATTGTTTTTTGCATAAAACCAGCTCAAATTTTTCAATTTTATTAATCTCTTCTTTGGTGTTCAGAATTTCTAATTAGGTATTTAATTGGGGGTTTTTAATTTGTTCTTTTTCTAACTTTTTTAGTTGCATGCCCAATTCATTGATCTTCTCTTTCTCTATTTTATTCATGTAAGCATTGAGAGATATAAAACTTCCCCCAAGAACCACTTTCAATTCATCCCATAAGTTTTGATATGTTTTCTCATTATTGTCATTCTCTTGGATGAAGATACTGATTGTTTCTATGATTTGTTGTTTGACTCACTCATTCTTTAGAATTAGATTATTTAGTTTCCAATTAATTTTTAGTCTATCTTTCTATGGCCCTTTATTATAAGTAATTTTTATTACATCGTGATCTGAAAAGGATGCATTTAATATTTCTGCCTTTCTGTATTGGATTGTGAGGTTTTTATACTCTAATACATGGTCAGTTTTTGTGTAGGTGCCATGTACTGCCACAAAAAAATGGTACATTCCTTTCCATCCCCATTCAATTTTCTCCAGAGGTCACCATATCTAATTTTTCTAAAATTCTATTTATCTTCTTAAACTTCTTTCTTGTTTATTTTGTGGTTAGATTTATCTAGTCCTGAGAGGGGGAGGTTGAGGTCCCCTACTAGTATAGTTTTGTTGTCTCTTTCTTCCTCTAACTTCCTAAACTTCTCTAAGAATTTGTATGCCATACCACTTGGTGCATAAATGTTTAGTAATGATATTTCTTCATTGTCTATAGTACCCTTTAGCAGGATGTACCATTTAACAGGATGTAATTTCCTTCCTTATCTTTTTAAATAGATCTATTTTTACTTTTGCTTTGTCTGAGATCAGGATTCCTACCCTTGTTTTTTGTTTTTGTTTTTGTTTTTTACTTCAACTGAAGCATAATATATTCTGCTCCAGACTTTTACCTTTACTCTATGTGTCTCTCTGCTTCAAATGTGTTTCAGGTAAACATCACATTGTAGGATTTTGGTTTTTCAATAGTTCTGCTACCCGCTTCCATTTTATGGGAGAGTTCATCCCATTCACATTCACAATTATGATTACTGTTTCTTTCCTTACATCCTATCCCCCCCGTTTATGTTTTTCTCTTCCTTTTCTCCCTTTCCCTCCTCACTAGAGCTTTGTTTTCAACCACTGCCTCCCTCAGTCTGCCCTCCTTTCTATCAGCATCCTCCCTTTTCTTCCCCTTTTCCCTTAATACTTCTTCCTTCCCTTCTGTCCACCCCCTCACTTTTCTTTCCCTTTCCCCTCCTACTTCCTATAGGACAAGTTAGATATCTATACCTGATTATGTTATTTCTTCTTTGAGCCACATCTGATGAGAGTAAGGTTCAAACAATGCTCACTTCCATCCCTTCTTTTCCTCTACTGCAATAGCTCTTTGTGCCTCTTCATGTGGTGTAGTTTACCCTTGTCTGCCTCCTCCTTTCCTCTTCTCCCCATATATTCACTTTCTACCACTTAATTAGATTTTTCATCATCACATCCAAGTCAACTTATACCCATGCCCTCTGTCTATGTATACCCCTTTTAAATGTCATAATAAAGATACATTTCTCAAGAGTTACAGATATTATCTTCCCACATAGGGATGTAAACAGTTGGCCCTTATTGAATAACATGTTCATTTGTTTTTTTCTTCCCTGTTTACCTATTTATGCCTTTTTGAGTCTTGCATTTGAAGATCAAATTTTTCTATTGAGCTGTGGATTTTTCATCAGCAAGATTTGGAAGTCCCCTATTTCTTGAATATCCATTTCCTCCCTTGAAAGATTACACTCAATTTCCCTGGTTAGTTGATCTTTGGTTGTAATCCAAGCTTCTTTGCCTAATGGAATATCGTATTCCATACCCTACAAACTTTTAATGTAAAAGCTACAAGGTCCTGCATAATCCTGACTGTGGTTCCATGATATTTAAATTGTTTTGTTTTGTTTTGTTTTGTTTTGTTTTGTTTTGTTTTGTTTTGTTTTGTTTTGTTTTCTGGCTGCTTGCAGTATTTTCTCTTTGATCTGGTAATTTTAGAATTTGGCTACTATATTCCTTGGTGTTTTCAATTTGGGATCTCTTTCAGGAGGTGATCAGTGAATTCTTTCAATGACTATTTTACCCTCTGGTTCTAGGACCTTAGGGCAATTTTCCTTGATGTTTTGCTGAAAGATGCTGTCCTGGCTCTTTTTTTCATCATGGTTTGCAGGTAGACCAATAATTTTTAAATTGTCTCTCCTGGATCTATTTTCCAGGTCAATTATTTTTTAACCAGTGAAGTATTTTACATTTTCTTCTATTTTTTCTTTTTTTTTTGTTTCTGTTTGACTGATTCTCACACTCTCTTAGAGTCATTAGATTCCACTTGCCCAATTCTAATTTTTAATGAATTGTTTTCTTCTCCTTTACCATTTGGCCCATTTTACTTTTTAAGGAGTTCTCCTCCGTGAGTTTTTGTGCCTCCTTTTTCCATTTGGCCAATTTTGCTTTTTAAGGAGTTTTTTTTTCAGTGTACTTTTTTTTAATTTGTCCAATTGTATTTTTTTAAGAAATTGTGTTTCTACAATTAATTTTTGTTCTTCCCTTTCCAAGCTATTGTCTCTCTCTTGCATACCTCTCATATCTTTTCCCAATTTTTCTTCTACCTCTCTTATTTGACTTTTAAAATCCTTCTTGAGCTCTTCCAAGAAAGTTTTTTGGGCTGGAGACCAGTTCATATTCCTCTCTGAGGTTTTGGATGTGGGTATATTGACAATGTCATTCTCTTCTGAATGTTTGCCTTGATCTTCCCTGTCCCCATAATAAGAATCTATGGTCATTGTCCATTTTTTTTTGCTCTTGGTATTTGCTTATTTCCTGACTTAAAAAAAAACAAAAAACAAAAAACAATGAACTCTCCCCTACTGAAGAGCAGGGGGCACTGAATGAAGCTTCTTGTAATAGGAGCCTGGGGCCTGGTCACTGTGTTTGTGTGCTGGGGCCTCAGGTGCTGGCAGTTAAGCGAGTGTAGGGATCTGGCAGCTTACCTGGTGTTGGGCTAGAATCAGCAACACTGGAACTGTAGGGGTAAGGTTGGGAGTCTGGCCCCTGCAGGACACCTGCTCACTTGGGCCTTGTGCTCCTTTCTTTGGCTCTTACTCACCCTGGCCTCGCACAGGGATGTTTTGCTGTTGCAGGATGTCTCTCAGCCTGGAACTTTACCTCTTGAAGTTGTGCTTCCCAGAGTTTTGCTAAGGCACCAGAAGATTTTGCTGCCAGAGAATGCCGTGGCACATGGTGGTTTTCCAAGCTGATTTCTACCAGTTCCTCTGCCAACACAGAGGCACTAGGGGGTCCTGGTGCTGGTGCTTGCTTGCTCCACCACCCTGGGGTTCAGGATCTTTCCTGAAAGTGTCTGAGGTGGAGCTTTCCACTAGCTTGCTGGGATGCCTCCTGTTCTATACTGCTCCTCCTCCCCCACAGTGAGAGATGCCTTTCCTGTTAATTCCCCAAGCTTCCTGAGCTATAAGACTGCTGCACCCCATCTTTCTGTTGGTTCAGATGTTCCAGAGTTTTTCCTGGGGTGAGAGTGACTTATTTCCTACTCCATCATCCTTGCTCCAGGAAGCAGAACCAACCCCATTTTACTTTTTAAGGAGTTCTTCTCTTCAGTGAGTTTTTGTGCCTCCTTTTCCATTTGGGCAATTCCGCTTTTTAAGGAGCTGTTTTCTTCAGTGTACTTTCTTTTTTCCATTTGGCCAGTTATATTTTTAAGAACTTGTTTTCTACAGTCAATTTTTGTCCTTTTCCAAGCTATTGACTCTCTCTTGCATGCCTCTCATTTCTTTTCTTAATTTTTCTTCTACCTCTCTTATTTGACTTTTAAAATCATTTTTGTGCTCTTCCAAGAAGGCTTTTTGGGCTTGAGACCAGTTCATATTCCCCTCTGAGGTTTTGGATGTGGGTATATTGACAATGAGGTCCTCTTCTGAATGTTTGCCCTGATCTTTCCTGTCCCCAGAGCAAGAATCTATGATCATTGTCCATTTCTGCTTTTTGTTCATGGTGCTTGCTTATTTCCTGGTTTTTTTAAGTTGAGCTCTCCTGCTGGAGTGCAAGGGGCACTGATCCAAGCTTCTTGTGCTAGGAGCCTGGGACCTGGTCACGGGTTTTGTGTGCTGGGGCCTCAGGTGCTAGCAGCTGAAGGCTATTGGGGTCTGGCAGCTTATCTGGTGCTGAGATGGGGTCAGCAACACTGAAACTCTTGGGGCAGGGGTGGGGGGTCTGTCCCCTGGAGGATGTCTGCTCACCCAGACTTCTTTGAAGTTGTGCTTACTAGAGTTGTGCTGAAGGACCGGGAGGTTTGGCTGCTGGAGGACCCCACTGGTGCATGTGATGATTTTCCAAGCTAGAGTCCACCAGTTCCCCTGCCTGTGCCAAGGCACTCAGGGAATCCTAGTATTGGCGCTTGCCTATTCTACCACCATGGGGCTCAGCATTTTCTCCTGCTTTGCTGGAGTGGGGCTTGTGGCTGACTTGCTGGGATGCCTCCCATCCTGTACTACTCTTCCACCAGAGCAAGAGGAACCTTTCATATTAATTCTCCAAACTTCTTGGTCAATGAGACTGCTGCACCCCATCGTTCTGCTGGTTCAACTGTTCCAGAGTTAGTCCTGGAGTGATATTTTCTGGGTTTTTAGAGGTCAGTAAGGGAAGGTGGGAGCAACTTACTTCTTACTCTACCATCTTGGCTCCTGGATGTCCAGCAACCAGTCCTGCATTTCTAAGGTTTATGCTATAGGAGGGGCAAAAAGTTTTGATTAAATAGACTTTTTTGTGTGTGCTACCCAAGGACATAGAATGCCTTTTACACAAGTTATTAAGGAAACAATATAATTTTACTTAATAAAAAGTTATTTTTTATCCTTTCTTCCTCATTTGGCTTAAATATCTAGTTATTTAACTTATTATATAAAATGATATAGATAAAACCCCAAAAGTCTACCAGAAACCAGGACTCCTGGTAGGGTAGAGTGGGCTTAGAACAGTAGGCCAAGTAAATGAATTTGACCCCCAAGCAAACAGCTAGGCAAATGTTAAATTGGTCTGAAGGTTTCTGGCATGAATTGTGGTTTCATTTCGGAGACTCTAAGGAAGTTTAATGTTTCCCATCTTAAGAAGATTATGGTCTGAACTAGGTATAGAAGACAATAGATAGATAAATTAGTAACGGAGGTTACCTGGGATGTGACTAAGAAATTTACTTTTATACTTCCAGAAAAAAAAAAGGTTAGTCATATAGCAAGATTAAAAGACAAGTGAAGTTATTCCATTGGTAAGAGGTCTAGAGGAAGTCCTCCAGGCTACTGAGTGAACCCTTGTGTGGAGGTCACCTCCAGGTTCTGTAGAGGATGTAAATAAGAGTACAGCAGGATGTCCAGACATGGATTGTTGAAGGGAACATAGATACCACTAATATTGGTTCATTGATGTCATCAAGTCCCAAGTATAACACTTCAAGGGTCTGTAATTTCATCAGGGAAAGCACTGATGCAACTGGCACCTCCTCCCTTTCTTTACAGATAATCATTGATACTTGTTTCAGTTGACATATCTGCCACCCTGAACTATGTGAGATTGGTCCTTGGACCATAGATACATATGCCATCACTGGGGCCATATTCAAAATCTTTCCATCCTGACAGATTCTGGAGAGCTTGTTGGCTTAGCTTTTGAAAATCAAAAGTCAACTCTGTGCCATGATGAGTGGTCAGAAAAGGACCTCAAACTCCAGAAAATCTAGGAAGTGTGTAAAGATGTATAAGGCCCAAATATCATAAATGACCATTTAATTACGGTAGAAGAGAAGAGGGAAAAGTAGTTAGTAAATTTATATGACAAATATCTGAGCCCAGGAATCCAAGATTCAAGGTCAAAAGACTTGGTGCCTTAAGTTTCCAGTTCAGTGATGAATGTAAGCTTAGACATTAATGAAAGGGAGAACACCTTAAAACAAAAGTAAAACATTATAAGATTAGTTTTGAGGAGGAGCTGAAGTTTTAAAAAAAAATTATTTTTTCCAATTACATGTAAAAACAATTTTTCTTTTTTTTTAAAGTTGAGTTTCAAATTCTTGACCTCTCTCCCTCCCCTCTTCCTTCCCTAAAACAGCAAGCAATCTGATATAGTTTATACATGTGAAGTCATGCAAACTATATTTCCATATAACTCATGTTGTGTAAAAAAAAACACAGACTAAAAAAAAAAGTTAAAAAAATATTCTCCAATCTGCATTCACACTCTATCAGTTCTTTCTATGGAGGTGGATACCATTTTTCATCATAAGTCCTTTGGAAGTATTTTATTACTTGTATCATTGTATTGCTGAAATTAGATGTGATTCACAGTTGATTGTCATTTCTTTTCCCAATTTTTCCTCTACCTCTCCTATTTAATTTTTAAAATCCTTTCTGGGTTCTTCCAAGAATTCTTTTGGAATCTGAGATCAATTAACTTTTTTTTTTTAGGCGTTGCATATATATTTGATATTGTTGTCTTCTTCTGAGTTTGTATTTTAATCTTCCCTGTCACCATAATAACTTTCTATGGCCAGGCTCTTTTTTGTTTTGTTGTTGTTTGCTCATTTTCCAGCCTATTTTTCAACTTTTAACTTTATATTAAAATAGAGTTCTGCTTCTGGGGTGAAGGTGTCATGGTCCCAAACTTCAGGTTTTTTTGTGCTACTGTTTTCAGAGCTAGTTCAGGGGGTCTGTAAGTTTTCAGTTCTTCTAAGGTCTGTAAGTAACCACAAGCACTCTTTTCTGCCCTGAAACTGTATCTAATGTCCCTAGAGGAGCTAAATTTCTGCAATGACTAAGAACAAAAGATCCTAGCTATAAAGTTTGTTGAGACCACAAAGACCATCTAACTCAACTCTCTCATTAAAACAGAGGCCTGGGGAGGTTCAATGACTTGTCCAAAATCACATAGCAAACATCAGAAGTAGAATTTGAATTTATGTTCTCCAACCCCAGAACAAATACTCATTCCACCTCATGACTAAATTCAATAATTGGTGGTATTTAATTCACCTGATTTGGCACCTGATTGCCTTCTTCAATGTGTTGCCTTCCTCTTCTTAATCTGTTGTCCTGACCTTGTTTGATAGCTAGCAGTCCTTTATACTTTCTTTTGCATGAAATCCACAATCTTTAAAACATCTACAGGCTCCCTGAACCCTCTCCATATTAAATCTTTGAAAACAGGTGGATGGATTTTTTTCCAAACTGTGCAAAAGTAGAGAAAGATTCATACAACATTTGAGGAATTGCAGAAACACCTGAGAGAATTCAATGACAACAACTGGTATAATTACATTAAAAAAAAAGATTAAAAAAAAAGCCCTACCCAGTTCTAGAATATGACAAGCCTGTCATCCAAAGCAGCAAAGGCAAACCCACAATAAGTAATGTAATTTATTGTGAATTTTACTACAGTAATAAAGAACATCACTGTGACATTTATAAAAAAGCTCCTCCATTATCTTGAGAAGAAAAGAGGAAATGTCAGGGTCTTTGTTTGGTTTAGAAAATCATCCACATAAGCAGGTCATCAGAGGGGAAGAGTAATTGAGTTAACCACACCCTGTGTTGCCTCAAGCTGTAATCTTGGACTGAGATGACATGGAGGCCTAAGGATTTTCCCATCAGTCCTGATGAAAGAATTCTCTCATTTGACTGATTTGGAATCAAAGGATTAATGGAGAAGGAAAGTTGGGACATTCACATTTGCAGTTTTAAATAGTACAGTGTTTTTTAGGAAGCTTATAAAAATGGCAAAGAAATAGAGACTGTTTCATACTACATGGAAATAGCAGAATCTGCCATCAGAGAGCTGTGTGAAGATAGGTGAGATGCTGAACAATTGGAGTCCTTTTCTTTTGCTTTTCCTAAATTTTGAATCAATGAGATAGGTAGAATCTATCACAGATTGGAAATGAAAGCAATTTCAAATGTTATATAGCCTATTTCTTTCATTTTACAAATGCAGGAGAAAGGAAGGAAGGTAGAAAAGAAGGAAGGAATGAGATGGGGAGAGAAGGGAAAAAGGAAGAGAATGAGGAGAGGGAGGGAAGTAAAGAAGGAGAGAAGGAAAGAAGGAAGGAAGGAAGGAAGAAAATGAAAAAAAATCTATTATGTACCAGGTGCCACGCTAAGTGCTTTATACATATTAGCCTAGGTAGATTAAGTCATTCTCCCAAAGTTACACATGTGGTTAGCATTAAAGACAGGGTTTGAATTCAAGCCTCTTATTCCAGAACCAGGGTACTTTATACTACAGCATACTACCTCAAACAGTATTTACTGGTTCATCCAAGATTTGCACCCAGGTCTTCTGATTCCCACCAGTACCAACAGGGCTTTACAGGGCAGCTAGGTGGCTCAGTGCTGGGTCTGGAGTCACGAAGACCTGAGATCAAATCTGGCCTCAGACACTTAGTAGCTGTGTGACTCTGGACAAGTCACTTCACTGCAGTAGCTTGGTCAAGAAAACCCCAAATAGGGTCACAAAGAGTCAAACATGCCTGAGACAACTGAACAACAACAACTTCTGGTTCTGAAGCCAGCATTCCTAGAATCTTAGATCTACAGGAAGAAAGGACTAAGGCAACTAGTCAAATCACCTTATTTTACAGAGAAGGAAATTGAGGCCCAGTGATGTTAAATGATTTGTCCAGTGTCACACAGGTAGTAAATGGTAGAGCTGTGATTTTAACTCAGGTCCAAGCACTCATTTAACTATTTAATTAGTTTAACTAACTCATTTAAGTCACTTAGCTCAAGGTCAGCACTTATTCACCTATGCCCACACAGCAATCCAGACAAGACAGTTAAGACATAGAGAGGCAAATTAAAGCAATTTACCTACAGAGCACCAGCTAGTTGGTGGTAGATCTGGGTTACATTGTTCTTCTCTATGTGCTATGATTCCTTTCCTTCATCTAGACCAGCACCCTAACCTATCCAAAGTAATAGCTAGCATTTACATAGCACTTTAAAGAGTGTGTTTCACGTGCTATCTCATTTTCTCCTCACAATACTCCTGTGAGGTGGATGCTATTATTATCCCCATTTTACAGATAGAGAAGTCGAGGTAGGTAGAAGTTAAGTGACTCCCCTAGGTAACACAGCTCATCCAAGGCAGGATTTTAATTTGGGTCTTCCTAACTTTGAGTCTAACATTCTATCTACTGAATCTCATAGCTACTTAAAGTAGCTTGAGTTTGTCACATATAACCTTTACTTATTTTATGCATTTAGAGATTCAAAGCTATTTTTTTTTCATTTCTGTATCCCCTGTCCCTAGTAAGATAATCTGCGTATAGTAAGCTCCTAATAAATGTTTATAAAATTGAATTACCTTTGAAAGCCAGGGAGACAGACTGGTAAGTTAATGGGACCATAAGAGTCATTCAAAGACTTTCCCTGGGTGTGAATTTTTTCACTCAAGGAACATTAAATTCCATTGCATGAAGAATACCTTTATAATACTGGTATATTAAATAGTTCGTAAAGGTCTGGAAGAGTGAAAAGAGACTAAAGTGCTGAATTAAGCCCCAGAGAGGGATGCCAGTAATGGGAGACCTCATTAAGAGGGCACTGAGAAATAAATCCACAGAAGAAAAGAGCAAGGCAGAATGAAGGGCTTACTAGGGAGAAGGGAGTAAGACTATGGAATAGACAATTTGTTGAACAGATAAACAATAGGCCAGAAAATCAGAAGATACCAGAGGATGTGATGGAGCCAGCTCTAATAGACTCCTCAGAGCCAACTGTTAATTTCTCAGTGTGAGCACTTACACCTCAAAACAGGCAAATGCTACCTAATAGAACTTGATTTATCATTCTATTGATTGTCTAGAATGAAAGTAATGAAGAAAATGTTAGCAATACAGATTAAACTTAGAAATATGTTGTGCACATTTTGGGGGGAGAACTAGTTGTTAACATTTTACAACACATTACTGATTTTTTATTTGTTCCCACTCCCCACTCCAAGAGTACTTTCTATGGAGATAAGGACTTAAGGGAAAATTGTGATAGAGTACCTGACGGGGAGGTAACCACAGGACTTGCGGGGAGCTCACTGGTAAATCGCTAAATTACTTGTAATCACTAGTAAACTGTAACTTCAGTAGAAAAGGAAAAACTCAGCATTGGCACATAATGAATTCATGAAAAAGTATTTGCTAGGTGCTTACTGTGAACAAAACACTCTGCTAAGTACAGATGATATAAATAGAAATTTAGAGACGGTTTCTGGTCTCAAGGAGCTCACCCTCTAATTGAGGAAAACATAACTATCATAAAGGGAGTTAATGGAGTGGCTCAATAATATAACTGCTGTCCTGCACATGGGATGGGATAGTTGTCTTCAAGTATTTGAAGTGCTATCACCTAGAGGAAAGATTAAATTTGTGCCCTGTGATTCCAGGAGGTAGAAAGAGGATGGATCAATAGAAGATGCAAAGGAGTAAATTTAGGCTTGTTAAAAGAAACCTCCAGAGATACAGAGAGTGGAATGGGCTGCCTTAGGAGACAATGGGGTTTCACTCATTGGAGTTTTTTAAGATGATCACATGTTGGGACTGATATAGAGGGAATTATTTTTCAATTATGCATTAGATTACATGTTCTTTGGAGTCTTTTCCAATTGTTAAATTCTAGGGTTCTGTGACTTCCTTCAATTCTTTACCATCTTGGTTGCCCTTCAGTAACTATGCTTCAGCCAGTCAATATCCTCCAAAAATGTGACACCTATAACTAAGTTGAATATTTCAGATGTATTCAGAGCAGGGCGGAATGCAATAGGACCATCATCTTACCTAATCTCATTCTGGATGATATGCATCATATTAATGCAGCCTATAATTATATTAGCTATTTTTAGGTCACACTAAACTCATGTTTAGTTTTGTGATCAACTAATACTCCTAAACTTTTTCTTAAGAACTGCTATCTAACCACACATCCCCACCCCATATATTGTTGTTGCTCGGTCATTTTTGATTTGTATCTGACTCTCCATGATCCTATTTGGGGTTTTCTTGGCAAAGATACTGCAGTGATTTGCCATTTCCTTCTCTAGCTCATTTTACGGATGAAGAGGCTGAGGCAAACAGGGTTAAGTGACTTGTCCAGGATCACACAGCTAGTAAGTTTTTGAGGCCAGATTTGAATTCATGAAGATAAGTCTTCCTGACTCCAGGCCTGGCACTCTATCCTCTGTACCACCTAGCTGCCCCATACCATATGGCAGCGATTTTTTTAAGTAAGTAAAGAATTTTAAAGTAAAGTTAAACCTATTAGGTTCTTCTCACTGTTAGAGTTTATCGACATTTTTTATTCTGTCAACAAGCATTTATTAAGCACCTACTATGTGTCAAACACTGTACAAAGTGTTGGTAATACAAAGAAAGCAAAAAACCTATGTGCTCATCCTCAAGGAGCTTACATTCTAATGGGGGATACAATATGTGAATCACTATGTACATGCAAGGTACAAGAAAAATGGAAAGTAACCTAAGAGGCAAAGGCGCTAGTAACTGGAGCAGTGGAAATGGGATCTAGGAAGGCCCTTCTGCAGACATCAGAATTTTTTATTTTATTTTATTTTATTTTATTTTATTTTATTCTGAAATTAAGAAATAAAATGAGCATTTCTATAACATAGTAGAATAGAAAAAAATTACACATGAAACTGCAAATGTATTATATACAACTCACTATTCATTTTAAACATATAATAAAATTGTCATGTAGTTTTCTTTTTTTGTTCCTCTGCAACACCCCCCCCAGATATGGTTACCATTAGACACAAATATGTGTGTATGTATGTATGTATGTATGTGTATACACACATATATGTACACACACACATATATATATACACATACCCACACACACCATTTTTACATCCTTCTATCTATCAGTTCTTTCTCTGGATGCAGACAGTATCTTCCTTCATAGATCCTTTCTGTTTAATTTGAGTATTTATTATATTACAAATGACTTAGTCACTCAAAGTTGTCCTTAAAAGAATATTGATGTTACTATATACAATGTTCTCTTGGTTCTGCTCATTTTACTCTTCGTTATTTTATGCAAATTTATCCATGTTTTTCTAAGATGATTAAGCTCATTATTTCTTTTTGTTTAATTTTCTTTATTTATTTTTAGTTTTCAACATTCATTTTATAAGATTTTGAGTTCTAAATTTTTCTCCCTTCCTCCCCTCCCCCCTCCCCAAGATGGCATGCAATCTGATATAGGCTATACATATACAATCCTATTAAACATACTTCCATATTAGTCATCTTGTGAATGAAGAATCAGAACAAAAGGGAAAAACCATGGAGCTCATCATTTCTTATAGCATAGTAGACATTAAAATTTTAACTGAGCCTTGAAGGAAGTAAAGGGCATGAAGAGGAAGAGGTGAAAATGGAGAACATTTTAAGCATGAGGAAGAGACAGTGCAAAGGCCTGGAGTCAAGAAAGAAACTATCATGTATGAGGAGTAGCAAGAAGGCCAGTGTAACTGGATCACAGAACACATGGATGGCAGTAAACTATAAGGAGACTGGGAAGAAAGGAAGGAAATCAATTGTGAAGGGCTTTAAATTACAAATATAGGACGGTAGGGGCTTCATCATTGGGCCTCTGGGATTATGATTCATCATTGTATTTATCCAAGTTCTTAAGTCTTTAAAGATTATTACTTTTTTCAATTATTATTGTTATACAAATTGTTCTCTTAATTCTTTTCAACTTCCTCAGCAACAGTTCATACAAATCTTTCCAGTTTTTTCCCCTGAAACTGACCCTTTCATCATATCTTGATGAAATAATAGTATTCTATTGCATTTATACATCATAATTTGCTCATCTGTTCCCAAATTGATGGGAACAGCCTTGTTTTCTAGTTCTTTGGGACCACAAAAGAACTTCCATAAATAAAAAGAGTCCTTTTCTGATTTCTTTTTTTTTTCAACATAGGCCTTGTAGTGGTTGGTTGTTTATCTTCATGCTGGAAGACGATCAAAATGACATCCATCACCTTATTGGGGTCAAGATAAAGCGTATCTGACTATGGCTGATCAGATAAATATGAGCTCAGAAGGCTCTATCACGGGTTGGATGCAAATAGTCCATATGAACATTTGGAGAGGAGATAACTCTAAATTTGCACATCTCACATTTGTTTTGAGCTATTGCAATTCTTCTTTGTTCACAGAGCCCAATGCCTTCTTTGATGCAGGTATGCCATTCCAGGTGGTCTTCTGCCAGTGTCTTCCATGTTTCACAATCCATTTTACAGTTCTTCAGAGAGACCTTGAGAGTGTTCTTGTATCACTTCTTCTAACTTCCATGTGGGCACTTGTCTTGGGTAAGTTCTCTGTAAAATAGTCTTTCAGGCAAATGTACATTTGACATTTGAACAATGTGACCAGCCCATCAGAGTTGCACTCTATGAAATAGAGTTTCTATGCTTGGCAGTTCAGCTTGAGAAAAATGCTTCATGCTTGTACCTTATCTTTCCAAGTGATCTTTAGAATTTTCCTAAAACAATTCAAATGGAAGCGATTCAGTTTCTTGGCATGGCTCCAGTTTACTGACCAGGTTTCACAGGCATACAACAATGACATCAGCACAATAGCTCTTTAGACCTTCAGTTTGGTAGGCAGTCTAATACCTCTTCTCTCCAAGATGGCTGCCTAAAAAGGAGGCAGACTGAATAACTTCTATATGCTGACTCCAGTAAAATTATCAAGTCTGAACCAGAGAATAATAATTAAGAATTCCAATGAAAAAATACAATTAGTTGCTCTCAACTTCACAAAAACTCATCCACAAACCCAAGAACAATAAGAAAAGAGATTGCCCAGGAAAACCAGTGCTAGTTCTGGGCAACTTCCCAGAAACAAGCAACAGTCATGGTTTTTTCTGCAAAGGTCTGTTTCTTGTGGGGAGGGGTAACAAGAGCAGTGAGCCCCCTGGAAAAGCCCCAAGATTGTCAAAAGTCCCAAAGTAGAGATCTCATAAGCCCCAAGCAGCAGTAGTGGGCAGCATTCAGACTGGAACCTAAAGACACAGGGACTCTGAAGTCCATGATACTGTTTCCCAAGATTCTAGAGAGGGCTTTCAGGATTCATTACTCTGAACCTCAAAAAATACAGAGCAGCCTAACCCTAGGAAGTGAAAGCCAATTCACTAATATGAGGGACCCAGAGAATGACAGAACTTAGCACCCCATCTAAAAGTATAGCATGGAATGGAGCCTAGCCTTGGCACACAACACAGAGGAAGTAAACTGGAGAAATGAATTTAAAAATTAAAAAAAAAAACTGACCAGTTTCAAAAAATTGTTGCAAATTTAGAGATCTCCTAAAAGAAGTGATTAACTCATTTACAAATACAAGCAGAGATTTAAAGGAAAATATGGATTTTCTACAAATGACTACATGAATACTATAGGACTACATGAATACTTAGAAAAATGAAGCAAAAGATTAAAAATAAATTAATAAAAGCACTAAAGGAGAGAATTAACAGAATAAATAGCTTAGAAGAGAAAGTGAGAAACCTTATCCAAGAAATGAACTCTCTGAGACTATAATAGACCTAACAGAAATCAGTGACTCAATCAGTGAGCAAGAAATATTAGAATAAAACCAAAAGTTTGAAAGAAATGGAAGAAAATTGGGATAGCTAATTGGGATAGCTAATATAAAAAAAAACTGTTCTGGAAAACAGGTCAAGAGGTGATAATTTAAGAATCATTGGACTCCTTAAAAATCATAATTAAAAAAAAACTTGGAAGGTACATTTCAAGAAAGCATAAATAAAATCATAGAGGTCTGTTAGAAACAGAGGGCAAAGTAAAGATAGAAAGAATCCACTCTTCACTCCTGAAAGGAACGCCAAAGGAGAAGTCAAAGCAATATCAAAGCCAAATTCCAAAGCTTCCATATCCAAGGAAAAAAATACTACAAGTATCCAGAAAGAAGGAGTTAAAATATGAAAGAACTATAGTCAGGATCACACATGACCTAGGAACTGCTACCAAAAAAATGAAATCTGGAAATATAATGTTTAAAAAAGGGGGAATGAGAAATTGATTTAGAATTAAGAATAATTTATTCTGTGAATGTGAGCATAATTAATCAAAGAGAGCAATTTAAAGCATTTTATTGTAAATAAAAGACTAGAACTGAGTTGAAACTTTGAAATATAAATACAAGAATGCAGAGAAACATTGAAAAGTAAATTTATTTGAGCAATTAGAAAGAGGGGCATGATGATGTAGTGCTAACACTTTTTTAAACTAAATTTTTAGTGTTAGTATTCTGACAGAGAAAAAACAAGTGTCCTTTTGGTTATTGAGGGAGTTAAATAAGAGCAATAGAGGTCTCAGATTTGGATAGGTTATGTCCTGAGGATTTGAATAGGATAAAGAATAAAGCAGGTTGGGGCAGCTAGGTGGTAAAGTGGATAGAGCACAGGCCCTGGAGTCAGGAGAACCTGAGTTCAAATCCAGTCTCAGACACATAACACTCACTAGCTGTGTGACTCTGGACAAGTCACTTAACCCCAAGTGCCTCACCAAAAAAAAGAAAAAAAAAAGAAAAAGAAAAAAGAAGGTGAGGAAAAATGAACTAACATAGGAGACATGAGATGGAATTTAATTATTTTTCATAATTAGAGTGAATGAGGAGAATAAACAAGCATGTAGAAATGAGTGAGAAGAGTGAGCACCTGATGAACCCCACTCATCTGAAATAGACAGGGGAGAGTTGAATACATAGGTATTTTTATGGAAATACATTAAATGCAACAGGAAAGTAAGTGGGAATAGGAAGGAGAGAAGTAAGAGGGAAGGAAATAATGGGGAGGGAATAGTCAAAAGCAAACTTCCTCATCCTGAAGGAGTGATAAAAAGGAGGAAGGCAAAGAATGGAAATCTAAGAGTTTCCTTATACTGTCATTTAAACAATTGAGGTATAGCTTAACAAATTATGGTATATGACTGCAATGGAATATTATTAAGCAATAATAAATGACAAAAGAGATGACTTCAGAGAATACTGTGTAATTTGAAGTGAGCAGAACCAGAACAATTCATTCAAGTTAGGCATATGGTAAAGAAAAAGAACTTGGAAAGTTTTAAGAATTCTGCTCAATGCAATGATAAACCATATCATCAGAAGAACTATGATGAAGCATGGTACTGACCTTCTGGCAGAGTGGTTATGGACAAAAGGTACAGAGGCATGTATTTTTTTTTAATGTGGTCACCAGGGTCACAAGCCTGGGAGGTAGATGCTATTATTATCCTCATTTTATAGATGAGAAAACTGAGGCATACAGAGGTTAAGCAATTACTCAGAGTCATTTAGCCAGTAAGCATCTGAGGCCGAATTTGAACTCAGTCTTCCTGACTCCAGGTCCAACAATCTATCCATTGTGATCACCCAGCTGCCTCACTTAAGTACTTGCTATGTGATAGAAGCTTCGGGTATATAAATACAAGAAAGGTAGTCCCTGCCTTCAAAAAATTTGCACTAAAATAAGGGGGGGGATACACTCAGTAGGTTTGTCATCAATGATTCACTAAGCACTTATTATATGGAAAGCTCCATGCTAAGAACTGGTGATACAAGGAATAGTCACTGACTCCAAAGAAGTCATATTATTAAAGAGAAATATAGTTAGTTAGATGAATGAATAGATAGATAGATAGATAGATAGATAGATAGATAGATAGATAGATA
>NW_020954751.1:9196206-9214328 GCF_900497805.2 Vombatus ursinus | reverse complement strand
AGATAGATAGATAGATAGATAGATAGATAGATAGATAGATAGATAGACAGATAGATCTATGGATAGATGGATAGATAGAGAGATACATAGATACCTAGAAAGATAGTTAGAAATATAGAAATGGAGTTTTGCTGAAATAACAAGAATGGTGAATTAAGTCAGAGGTTAGTTGGTTAACATACTCTTCCCAAATGTTATGTTAATTTGATTACAGTTTCCAGAGCAAGCGATGGATAGGGGAAAGTCAGGACTATCCACAGTTTTGGCAGCTTGGCAGAAAGATGGCCAGAATGAAATACATTTAGGGATCTGAGTCTGGCTAGATATAGTAGGCTATGTGAGTTTTCTTTCAAGCATTCACCAATCAGAGCAGCAAGACTTCAGAATTCCAAAGCTATGACTTAGCTCTTCATGGGTGTGGTCTATAGAGTCTGACTGGGGAGACAAATGGGTAACCAAAGCAGCACTTGGATGACAGGGAAGCATGGTAGGAAGGTGGTCCAGTGAAGCTGGGTCTTAGAGCAGGACTTCTAAATGTTAGTAGCTTAACCATAAAAATATGAGGTTAGATTTTTATGACAATTTTAAAATTATATTTAGCTGAGCCCCAAACTGGGGGTGAGCTAAGCTACTAGATCTGGAGGATTGACAAAAATGTGGTTTGTTGTGTTCATTTCCATTTGTTCTGCTGGGTCTGTTTTCTGCCATGAATAGAAATATTAAGACATTCTGAAAAGTGTTTCTTCCTTTGTTGAAGCCAAAATATGTGAGAAACTTCAGCACTAAATCTGTCCTAGTGAGACTGAAGGAAGGCTGGTTCCTCTTAAAGTTCTGAATCAAAATGTTGTAACTCAGAACAACTTTGAAAACTATCAAGTATGGTGGTGACTCTCAAGCACATGTGTTGAGAGCTGTCCATTGAAGGCTATTTCACCCAGGGAACTAATTTCAGAATTGCCACCCTGTATCAAACCTTTGTTCATACTGCTCAGGGTTTTGTATCTGACAAGGTCCACAGTGGATAGCATCATGGTATAATGGAAAGAGTAGTCTTGGGTCTGCCACTAACTTGGGCAACTCGCTTTACAATTCTGACACTAATTAACTGGATGACATTGGGCAAGTCAGAAGAGTTCTCTGTGCCTCAGTTTCTTCAGAGCCAATGTAGCCTAATGACTAGAATTTAGGGATAGACTTTGCAGGACCTCCATATGGTGCTATCACATACATTTACTGGCAGTATGTCCCTTTTCAAGTCTTTCAATCTCTCCTAAATTCAGTTTCCTGATAAAAGAGAACTAATAATAGTATTTACCTTAGAGGGTTGTGATTAGGATCAAAAGAGGCTAATATATGTAAAGTGTTTTATAACCCTTAGAATGTAGTAAAAATGTATGTTATATATTGTGGAGGGTATTTTTATATTTAATCTATGAATTTATCATGATATTCTCTAAAATTCCTTTCCAGTACTAACACTCAACGTTCTGACATTCTGTTCTAAGGCTGTTTCAGTGCTACCATTCCATGTTCTAGAGAACAGCTAAAATGCTTAATTTTAAAATATTTTGTTTTTTCCAATTATCAAACATTCCTTTTTTTCCCTCCCAGTTCCTTATACCCATGGGAGGGAGGAAGGAAGGAAGAAAGGAGGGAGAGAGGGAAGAAGCAACTCTTGTATCACATTCATAAGCACAGTCAAGCAAAACATTACCACATTGGTCCCATCCACAATCACATTTCTTATTCTGCATATTAGTCCATCATCTCTCTGTCATGATGTGAATAATGTTTTTTAATCAGTCCTCTGGGATCAGGATTACTAATTAAATTGATCAGACTTCTTAAGTCATTCAAAATTGTTCAATTTTGTAATATTGATGTTATAGTATAAATTGGCTTTCTGGTTCTTCCTACTTCACTCTGCAGCAATTTGTACCAGTTTTTTCTATGTTTCTTTGGAGTTATCTTTCTCTCTATGTCATAGCACAATAGTATTCTACCATGGTCATATACCATAATTTGTTTAGCTATTTCCCAAATGGAGGGTACCCCTTAATTTCCAGATCTGGTACAAAATCATTGATAGACTTTTGTAATTTAAAATATGCATTTTTTGTTTGTGGGACACTGTTGCATTTAGGGTCTTAGTTTCAAAAGAAGGCACTGCTCCTGCCCCCTGCTCCATAGACACAAAGCCTAATATAATAGGGTTAAATACTTTGGTTAATCACATAGAAGATGGGCCTAGAGTTCTGAAGTCACAAGTTCTCAGTCTCATCTCAGAGCTACTCCTCTCCCAGGGAACTATCCTTGGTTCTGAACAGCCTCTGCCCGTAGCACTCCTGGACCATGAGACCAGAGTTATCTGTCTGTGCATGTTCTACTACTTCTGCATCCTCAGAATTTTGCCCTCTAGTGTTTGGAGGCATCTAGGAGCTGTGGATAGAGCTGGTCTTGCAGTCAGGAAGATTTGATTTCAAATCCAGCTATCTGCCTCAGTTTCCTCAACTGTGAAATTGGGATCATAATAGCAACCACCACACAGGGTTGATGTGAAGACCAAATGAGATAATATTTATGAAGTGCTTAGTACAGAACCAAGCACAGAAGTGCTTGATAAAAAAAAAGTTTTCTTCCTTCTATATAGCTGGTATCAGCCATTTGCCCTAACCAACATCCTACTTGGTCTGCACTAACTCCCATGACAGTTAATATTCTCAACCCATGCTCCTTCTGACTTGTATCTCTTCCCACACTTACTACCTACTCTATCTTTACCTTAAGATGACAAACCACTTTCCTAGATGGGTTCCCAACAATTAAAAATCATCTAAAAGTGCTGTTAACTTATGAGGCAGCACAAGGCAATCTGGATTCAAGTCTCAACTCCACCATTTATTTAACAGTGTGTCCTGCTTTGTACAGGTCTATTAGCCTCTTTGCATCTGTTTATTCATCTGTAAAATAAGATTGGTGATAATATTTTTTTCTTCTTAACTCACTGGTTGATTATGAGGATCAAGTTGTTTAATGTTTCAGAAAGCATTTTATAAACAGTAAAGTACCGCATAAACATTAACTATTATGTTTGTGGCACATAGTATGAAAAGAAATTAACCAAGTCCAGACTCATGGAAACTCTTCTCATGACCTCCCTAGCCCTGGTTACATTTTGAACAAAAGCTGGATGACTATTTATTAGAACTATTGTCCTAATAAGAGACTCCCAGTCAGGGTAGGAGGTTGACTTTGGTCATTTATAAGACCATTTCCAACACTGAGGATGATCTCTTCCTTTGTCATCTCCTTACCTCTGAAATGTCCCTCCGACTTCTTCTTCTCCCTGGAACCTTTCAGAAATATGTTAAGAAGGAAATCCTAAAAATCACCCAGGACACCTTGTAACATTTTATAATTCCCCAAAAGAGAAGAGAACACTAATAGGAAAGGCAAGAGAAAACTAGGTTTAAGGGCAGCATTCTAATGCTTTTTTGTTGCTGTTGTTGTTGCCTTCATTTTTAACATAGCATTCCCATATCTATTTGCTTATCTTTCTTGGCCCAATCTACTCTAAACAAAACTGAATTATGAAATTACTAGTTCAGGCATCAAGCAGGATTTACTGACTGAAAACATTTCTTCTGAATCACAAATCTTAATGTCAGAGTCAAGGGACTCTATGTTACTACTTTCTGGATAGTTCTGAAATAACTCAGATGTCTTTTATCTCCAGACCATTGTTTGCCTTTTACATTCTGATACAGCTCTGAGATTGTCTAAAACTTTGTCTTTATAACTAGATCTTCCTTATTTTCAACATTTCTTCTTTTTGGCCTGAGTTACCCTTGAGCAGCTGTTTTCTTTTGTTGTTTATAGCCCAGTGAAGGAGTCAGATTAAGGTAATTACAGATGAGACTTGAGGCAAGGAGCTGATTGAGATGGAAAAGTATCAGAGTGTGAGAATAGTAATAATAGCTAAAATTTGCATAGCACTTAACTGTTTGCAAAATATTTTACATATTTATCTTATTTGGTCTTCACAATAACCCAGGGAGGTGGATGCTATTATTATCCCTATTTTATAAACAAGGAAACTGAGGTTCAGGGAGTCTAAGGGACTTGCCTAGGATTTAACAAGCACTAAGTATTTGAAGCAATATTTAAACTCAAGCCTTTCCTGAATCCATGTCCAGCACAGTATCCACTGAAACATCTAGCTGTCTCCAACAAATCCATACTTTATATTACTTTCAGATTAGTCTTTCTTATGTACAACACTGTTAATGTCATTCCTCTGTTTAAAAAAAAAAAAAACAACTTCATTAACTTCCTATTGTCCCTACTGAACTTTTCAGGCTTCAAAGTTCTTGCCAGTTCAGAATAATCTTATTGGGGTAGTTTTATTCATTTGTTTTTACTCTATCAAGTATTTTATACTTCAAACAGGCTAGATGACTTTCTGTCCTCCTACACATGAGTCATGCTGTCCACTACTTCTGTTCTCCATAACTTTGTGTCATTTCCCAGTCTTGGACTAATATTCTCTTCATCGCAATCTATTTACCTCTTTTTTTTTTCTTCAAGAACCATCTCAAATGCAACTCTCTTCAGAAAACTTTCTCTGATTGCCTCATCATGAAGCTCTCCTTTGTCTGATCTCAAAATATTTTGGCAACTTTTATGAATTTAAATATTTGTGACATCGTAATGCAAGGGAAAAAAATAACAACTAGAGAATCAGAGAACTCAGATTCAGATCGTTCCTCTGACACTAACTATATTACATTGGGTAACTCACTCAACCTCCTTGGGTCTTAGTTTCCTCATCTGAAAATGAGGGTGCTAGAAATCTGAGGTGCTCCAGTTTTAGATCTAAGACCCTATTGACCCTATTCTAATTGTTTTTCATTTATCTATGTACATGTGTAATTATACAATAGGATACAATAAATATTTATTAAGCATTTACTATATGCCAAGCACTATTCTAAATGCTGGGATTCTAATAAGAAAAAGAAAGATAGCACCTGCCCTTACAATCTAATGGGTGAAAATGTTACACCAAAGGAAGCTAAAAAGGGGAGGGGGTCTGTCAGAAGGTACCTGGCTTGGGGACATGTTGGTGGGTAGAGTCAAAACTAAGCAGAGCAGCTGGCAGAAAATGAAAAGTTGTCTTGGATTTTGAGCCCTCTATAAGGGAGGCTATAGGAAGAAGGTTTTTTTTTTCTTTTTTGCTCTGTCCTCTAGTATAATTAGAGAAGTAGAAGTAACTGGGGCTATTGATGAAATATGATCATCAAAGCTAACATGATTGATCTCCATGCTGATGAATTTCCTAGTTATGAATTTATGTGAGGAGGAAGGGGAAGATGTTGATAATCATTCCTACTAAGCTGTAAGTGTCTTGAAGGTTGAGAGCATACATTTCCAAGAATAGTGCCTTGCACCTTATACTACAGAACAAGAAAGAACACCAGTGGCCAGTTAGTCAAGTCTGTAGCTCTGCAGGAACCTCCTGCAAAATATCCTTAATTAGTGGTCATCCAGGCTCTGCTGGAACACCCACAGTGACAGGGACCACATCATCTTCCAAAACATTTAATTCCAGTTTGGAGTAGATTTAATTGTTAAGATGATTTCCTTGCCTTGTTTTGAAATCTATTTATCTGAACTTAATTTGTTAATAGATATACTATTTAAATATTAAATTTAAATTTTGTTAAATTGATGAAAAAATGTCACTGATTGAAAAAATGCTGTTAACTTCTCTACTAAGTTGGTTATTTCTTATTTGCTTTGTATATATTTTGTATTTCCCTTACTATGTATATGCAGTATACTCTGTATACTGGGTATTTTCCCCCATTGAGTAGATTGTAAACATAAGCTCCTTGAGGGAAAAAAAAACCCTATTATGTTTCCATCCCCAAAGTTCCTGGTGCCTGGTACATATTTAATAAATTGTTGTTGAATGAATGCATGAATGAGTGAGTGAAAGAATACTGCTCCTCCCAGCTTTGATTCAAGTATAGCTAGGGATAAGAATATCATGAGTTTTAGTCTGGGAAGATTCAATTGTATTGATTGCTATATTACAGGCTTAGGAAGAGGTAGTGATATAGCTGAAAATTCTGAGAAGAGGAAGAATTATCATAGACAAATCCCAAATCATCAATCATTGCTCAGAATAAATGAGATGATGGGTTTTCTTAACTATGATATGATCTAGCCATATTTGTAGTACTGTATTATTTCCTGGTGTCACATATTAATTTGTTTGATTTTTAATGTGTACATATGTGTAGCATATGCTATAGGGCCATTCCCCTGACTTGCATTTAACTGAACTACTTTTTTGAGCTCATTGATAGACTAATTGTCATTTTTATATATAGACCTAGAAGTGGGTTTGTTTCAGTCAATCATAAAATGTTTCCTGTGTAGTATTATCTGCCTGTAGCCAATAGTCAAAGCACTCTACTACTCTCAAATTGATTAAAGACGAATTTACAATTTCAGTTTATTGATTCAGTCTCAGTGTCTGTGCCTTTTATAATTAATTGGGAGTAGAGATAGAATACAAACTTATATAGGTACATATGCATTTATTATTTGTTTTAAGTATTCTTGAAGTTTTGTTTGTTTATCAGAGTCGCTTTAAGATATACTCATTTCTTCAATGAAACTTACCCAGTAAGAAAGAAAAAACAAATAAGCAAAACCAACTAACAGAGCAACCATGTTAAATAATCTATGCAATACTCTATCTCTATTATCCCCTATATCACCAATGAAAGGAGGAAATTGAATTTTCTCATCTTTTCTTTGAGGTTAAGAAAGACTGAAAATTTATGTCATGTAAATTTAAAAGGATTTGTTTTCATTTTAATGTTCCTCTAACTTTTTAGATCATTGTGTATTATTTTCTGAGTTCTACTTCCCTCACTCTGCATCTGATCATATGAGTCTTCCCATATTTCTCTGAATTCTTTTTTACTAATTTATTTTTAGTTTTCAACAATCCCTTCTATACACTTTTGAGTTTTAAATTTTTCTCCCCTTCCATTCCCCACTCCCTCCCCAAGACAGTGTGCAATGTGATAGAGGTTCTACATATACATTCCTATTAAACATATTTTCACATTAGTTTTGTTGTAAGGAAGAGTTGGAACAAATAGGAGGAACCACAAGAAAGAGGAAATAAAATAAAACAGAAAAAAGAGCAAATAGTATTCTTTGATTTGCATTCAAACTCCATAGTTCTTTCTTCAGATGTGGATAGCAGTTTCCATCATGAGACTTTTGGATATGTCTTAGATCCTTGCATTGCTGAGAAGGGCTAAGTCTACCAAAGTTAGTCATCCCACAACATGGCTGTTTTCTCCTGGTTCTGCTCACTTCCCTCAACATCAGTCCATACAAGTCTTCCCAGGTTTTTCTGAAGTCTGCCTACTCACCATTTCTTGTAGCACAATAGTCTTCCATTATGTTCATATACCACAACTTGTTCAGTCATTTCCCAATTGATGGGCACTCTCTCAATTTCCAATTTTTTGCTACCACAGAAAGAGCTGCTATAAATATTTTTGTACATGTGGTTCCTTTCTCCATTTTTATGATCTCTTTGGAATACAGCCCTAGAAGTGCTATTGCTGAGTCAAAGGCATTTCTCTTAACTCTTCAAGCTTGTCATTTCTTTGGGGGTAAGAATATTCCATTGTATTCCTATACTACAATTTGTAGAACCATCTTCATTGATAGGCATCCACTTTGTTTCCAGGTTTGTGTACAAAAAAAAATTAAGTGCTGCTCTGAATATTGTTTTATATACAGACCATCTTAGACCTTTATTTTTTTTAAGAAAATGCAAACTTCTACTTTTCAGACATCTTCAATTGAATCAAATTGAATCAATTTAGACATCATTGAATGTCCAGTAAACATCTTAAACTCAATATGTCCAAAAGGGAACTTATTCTCTTTCCTATATACCCTCACTCCTTCCAAACTTCTCTATTATTGTCAAGGGGACCATCATCTTCTCAGTTCCCCAGACCTAAAACTTGGGTATCATCCTTGAGGTTTCACTATCTTCAATCCTTCATATCCAATCTGTTGCCAAGTCTTGTTGATTTCACTTTCACAATACTCCTCAAATATGCCCTCTTCTCTCCTCTGATACTGTCACCACCCTGATATAGACCCTTATTACATCACACCTGGACTATTCTATAGTTGCTCTGCCTGTCAAAATTCTCTCCCTACTTTAGTGCATCCTCCATTCAATTGCCAGTGATTTTTCTAAAGTGTAAGTCTGACCATGTTCCCCCCCCCCACACACACCCCTAACTCCATCAGGTCCCTATCACTTCCAAGATTAAATACAAAATTCTCTGTTAACATTCAAAGTCCTTCACAGTCTACCCTCTGCCCAGTCTTCTTATAGTTCATGACTCCCCATGTACACTTTGATCTAGTAACACTGGGCTGCATGCAGTTGAAAGTACGAGACACTTTCATCTTTAGGCATTTTCTCTGGCTATCCCTTATGACTGGAATGTTTTCCCTCCTCATCTCTGCCCTCTAGCATTCCTGGCTTCCTTCAAGTCTCAGCTTAAGTCCCACCTTCTATAGGAGTCATCTCCCAAACCATCTTAACTCTAGAGACTTCCCTCTCTTAATAATTTCCTATTGAACCTGTTTATAGTTTCTTTGTATATATTTGTTCACTTCTTGTCTCCTTGATTAGATTGTGAGTATCTCAAGGGAAGGGAGTATCCTTTGCTTTTCTTTGTATCCCCATCACTTAGTACAGGACCTGGCACGTAATAGTTGCTTAATAAATATTTATTGCCTAAGCTTATATAGGCATGTGCTCTGGTATACTCCCTGCCCCCCACATGCCTGCTGTATTCTGAGGCAACAAGTAATATAACTTAAAAGTACCATCCCTTTACAACCTATATGGTAGAAAGCAGGAAGCTAACTCTGTCTGGGTGGCAGGATGTCTGCTGGGGTGCAGAGTACTCAACTGGAGAACTAAAGAATAGAGGAAACTGAGGCAGGACACCAACATGTTTATGGGACTCCATAAGATAGGAAGGAAAAGGGATTAGAATCTAGCCAAGTCTAGTTCTGATCCTCCAGCAGGCACTTGGAGAAGAGACTAAAGCTATTGAAAAGTGAATTCCCTAGCATGGAAGTAGGTAGAGATGTTTTTGAGGTCCAGATCCAAGGAGATGTACAGTCAAAGTAGAAGCAAGTAGGCAATAAGGAAATATAGGGAAAAAGAGAAAAATTAGGAAATATCTCAGTGGAAAGAGAACTCAGTTGAAACCCTTGAGCACAAGCAGATAAATCAACAAAGGAATGTGTTAATAACAGAAGAAAGTATTGTCTACAGATCATCTAAATATGTCCAAATATCTCAGAACAACTGTTGTATGACAGGGAGAGAACAAGGGCATACTATGTACCAGCCATTTTATAAATATTATCTTATCTGATCCTCACAACAACTTTGGAAGATAGGTGCTATTATTATTCCCATTTTACAGTTGAGGAAACAGAGACTGAGGTTAAGTGACTTACTTAGAGTCACACAGTTAATAAGTATCTAAGGCTGAAATTGAACTTGAGTCTTCCTGACTCCAGGCCTAGTGATCTACCCAGTGTTTCACCGAGCTGTCTCAAAAGAAAATGAATCAACACATGATGAGGTGGAATCCTATGAAACTACAGGAAAAATATTCCCAAGTGGTTCAAGATAGAATATAAATCATGAAAGTAGAATATATGGCCTGCATAACAGAAAAAAATCAGCTAAAAGAAAAATCTAAATCTATTTCGGCAAACTCCTCAAGGAAACAAAATAAAGAACAACTGATTGAGAATGCAAACACACAGAAAGAAAGGATGATCTCAAAGAAGAAAAGCAAAAAGTGATAATGTTAAAAATATTTTTTCAAGGAAAACATATTGTCTTCAAAAATATGACATATAGGTACAAAGTAAGGATTGATTATAGATCTTCCAGAAGAACATGACAGGTCATAAAACCTGAACACCACAATGCATGAAATAATAAAAGAAAACTGCCTACAGGTTGTGAAAGCAGAAAATAAAAGATCAATTCACATGTTGCCTCGAAGAAAAAAAAAAACTATGCTTCAAAATCAAAGACACATCTTATTTAAACTTACCAAACAACAAATTCAGTGAGTGACATTGAAAAAAATCCTTTGAATATAAAGAAGGAATTTAAATAACACAAGCCTATTCTATACCCCCTAGAAAAAATGCTAAAGAATGGACTAATACTTCCTGAAGAGAAAAGGAGATAAATGCAAAAACTAAGGTGACATAACTTGTAAACCTGAGTCTAATCATCAATGAAAAATTATGGACACGTAATAAAAGAAAATTAGATGTGAGGACATCATTTGCTTTACAAACATTCTAGACAATAGAAGTATAAGAGAAGTAAGCAACTAACCAACCAAGGAAGGCAAAAGTAATGAAACAAATTACCCCCAAAAGAAAGAGGAAAAAAAATAGAGAAAGACATGTTTGGTGTTAAAAAGAAAACACAACACAATAGTAACAAAATAATGAGAGAGGGACCAGTAAGAAATGTCTTTCTAAAAGGATAGAAGAAGTCAAGGGTAAAAGTAGAACTTAAAAAGAATAGATGGCCAAGTAATAAACCTGAATCATAATAGCTTAAACCTCAAAACACTTTACCTGTCAGTGAAGCAATGGTTCCCATTTAGGTGGGGGTGGGGGGTAGAACTAAACTGCAGAATAGAAGGGCAAACAAAATAGTAAAGGGGAGGAAGAAAATGAGAGAGGCAAAACATGTACCCTAATGGTAATCAATGAAGGGAAAGGTGGTAAAGGATAGAATATATACCATAATTAAGCCAATGGTAATCAATGAAGGGAAAATAACTCAGGTAGTCTCCCAGGAAAAGGGCCTACAAGAGAGTGGATGAGGTATCAAAAGGACATATTGATACAAAGGGGGAAAAAGTAGAAAATATTGATTCAGTAGTAGAAAGAGTCCCACTAAAGAACGTTTCCACGAGGGGAGAGAAGCATTTTATGAGAGATAAGAACCTTACAAAACGACCTTCCTATAGGAATTTTGCTTAAAGAGAGATCACTACCTCAGAGAAAGTGCTCTGCTGCCATGGACAGCATTTTCCCTCAAAAGAAGAGAATCAAAGCTCCTGGGGGCAAACAACACCCAGAAGGGTGGGAGGACATGAACCCAGAGAGGAATTTCATAGCAAATGAAGAAAAAGTGGGGAGTGCAGAGGATATTGATGAATGGCACTATCAAGGACAGAGGAAAATTTTCTGTCATGGTGATGAGGTATGGACCCAAGTCAAGACCTCTGCCCCTTGCTCTAAAAAGAATCTGGCTCCCATTTGTCTATGGCCCCAGAAAACCCTTAAACTTTTCTTACTCTGGTTTCAAAATGTTCCTTATTGATTCCCTTTATTTCCCTTTGAAAGCCCTGGCCTCACCTTTTGATGTTATTCAGATGCCTTTCAAACTTCTTCCTTCCAGTTCCCTTCATTATCTATTCCCATTGACTGTTCAATATCTCAGACATTGCAATTGGAATTCTCCCAGACCCTCTTCCCAGTCACTCCTCTGGTCACCCAAAGTTACTTTAGTGTATATAAGATCCACCCTGGCCCCTATTTAAATGCTGAGACTTTCTCATGCCTGTTCATCCCTACAAGCGTTACTAATGTTCAGATTCCTTAAGAATCTGGCCTGTATGATTTATCTCTTATAAACTTTTTCTCTGACTGAAAGATTTGAGTTGATTTCATTCAGGCAGGGTCTGCATGTTGTGATCTCTGAGTCCCAGCACCCCTAACCTCTAGACCTCATCAATGGGGTATCTATTCCATCCTCTCTATCTCTTGCAGTAATGATATGTAAACCCCATCCCATTGGCATGACATTCTCTTTTTATTGGTGATGAATTTCCTGCTTTGCTTGAGAGGTAGGGCAGAATTGGTGAGAGGTGAGAGTTTCTGTTCTCAGTCAGTCTCCCTTTGGAAACTCATCATTTGAGTGCTCCTGGCTTCCAGCTTCAAGAGAAGAGATGGAAGAAAACAATAGAATTTCAGGTTCCTGAAGGAAAAGCCTCTGGGAAGACCTGAGAAGCAAGCAATCTCCATCATGTTCCTACTCCCACCTTGTGACTCCAGAGACTTTGAGGAGTTTCTCCTTGGGTGAGATCTAGGACACTCTCTTGCTTGAGCTGAATTATCTCACTCCCAATGGAAGAGTTCTTAGATTCTGTATTGTCTGGTACATATTCTCCTATGTATACTTCCTCTGATTTGTTTTACTATGATTTGGATAAATGTATGTTTATTATGTATGTTCATTGTGGAACTGGTATTTGGTGAAAAAGGGGTCAAGCTTTGGCTTCACAGCTTAGGGGATTCCCTTTTCCCCAAAAATGACAAAGTAATCAGAAGTTAGATGTAGCCCAATCATATTCCCTAGACTGCAGGGGTGGGGAACTGTGGTCTTGAGGCCACATGTGACCTTATAGGGCCTTGGGTGTGGGCTTTTGACTGAGTCCAAATTTTACAAAATAAATTCTTTTATTAAGGGGATTGGTTCTGTGAAGTTTGGATTCAGTCAAAGAGCTGCACTTGAGGACCTCCAGGGTCACATGTGGCCTTGAGGCTGCAGGTTCCCCACTCCTGCCCTAGAGGAACAATATTTAAGGTATGCACGCTTCTTACCCAGTATCCCCCTCTCTCTGAGATCAGAGTGGTAGCCTCTGTCCCCAACATCTTCCTTCTCCTCCTGGTGGTATTGAAAGTCTCCTTTGGAGGAGGATGGGAAAAGAAGAGGCTAGTGATATCTGTTTTGCCTCCCTTGAAGCCACACTCTATGACAACACCCCACTCCTTACACATGGAGTCCTCACTATATTATTTCCTTGTCCTTACAAAGAGACAAATCTTGAAAAAAAAATGAATTTGGACCAAGATCTACAAGGCAATGACATAGAAGCTATTTAGAAGAATGAATTCAAAATATCTACCTTAGAAACTATAATTCCATATGGAATAGAGACTAAAGAAAGAATATGTGGATAAAGACTGTGAATCAATTAATTAAAGTCTAGAATAGACAGAAAGGGAAGATAAATAATTAAGAAAATGAGGGAAAGAAATCATTTTTAGGAAAAGATACAAAAAAGTACAAAAAACTAACAAAAAACATTGAAGGGGAGAAGGGGGAGGGGATGGTACTTGATTGCTTCACTGAAAGATAAAAAAGAGGAAAAGAAGGACAAAAGGAAGAAAGAAAAGGGAATTAATAAGTTAAGAAACAAAACTCCAGAAATAGGGGAAGAAGCGACAAATGGGAGGGGTATTGAAGATGAGGGAAAGTGAGCTAGGGGGAATAGGGTTGAGTTAAAGTAGGTTAAATAATAATAACTGAAAAAACAAAGTACTATTGACTGTGGAAGAATAACAAAAGAAAATCCTAATTCAGAAAAAAATATTAGCTATAAATTAAAGAAATTATAAATCTAATTCCTAACTTGAAATGTGAATAGATTAAATAATAGAATGAAACAAAAAGAGGGACAAATTTGCTAAGAAAATCAATTTCCACAATCTCTTGTTTGTAAGAAAAGCACTTTAAAAGCAAAGACATACATAGAACAAAAATCAGATGTTGGAACACAATTTAGTGTGCATTGGAAGAAAGCAAAAAAGCAGTTGTAGTCATGCCATTAGCCAAAAAAGAAATTTCACAATATGAAAAGAGACAATCAAGAAACCATCTTATGCTGAAATGAACCATAGACAACAAACCAATATCAATATTAAGCTTGTGTGCTACAAATGTCTTAGCATCTAAATTCATGCAGAAAAAAACTAAGTGAACCAATTGTTAACAGAAAAAGGCTCATACACACCAAAACTTTTGTATCAGAACTTTTTTGGGGGCAAAAGAGACATAAATTGGGAAATGACTAAATAAATTGTGACATATAAACATAATAGGATATTATTGTGCTATAAGAAATAAGGAATATAATGAATTCAGGGAAGGGTAGAAAGATTCATATGATGTGATGAAGAGTGAAGTAAGCTGAAACAAGAAAACATATACACGATTATATCAATGTAAACAGAAAGACAACAATAAAACAATCAAAAGTGAATGTTGCAAAATTACAAAAAACCAGCATGGTTCCAGTGAAGCAATATAAAAAGACACTTTGATCCCACTCCTTGCAGAGGTAAGGGGTCCATAGGTATTATAAATTACAAATTGTCAGACTTTTTCAGTGGAATTGATCCAGTTTTGCTGATTTTTTCCTTTTTTTTTCTTTAAAGGATATTATTTGTTATATGTGAAAGTTCTCTGGAGTTTGGAGGAGAGAATATTGGGTGAAATTTTGAGGGAAAAAACAGAAGATAGAAATTCAGGTTGATTAAATAAATTTTTAACAAAAAATCTGGGAAACTATCTCTTAGCAAATGCATTTCCAAAGGCAGTACAGAAAGAATAATTAGCACAAAATGTTCCCCCTAAATTCAGAGGTATAGTCTACCTTAGATAAATATGGAATCTATGGGAAGAGTGAGTTTAAACCTAGAGTACAGTAATAGTGAGGTACACATGTAGGGAACATTTCATGGCTTCTTTATATAATTATAATTACCATTTTACAGATGAGGAAATAGATTCAGAGAGCTGGTATGACTTTTCAGTTATCAAACACATATTAAATATCAGTGCTAGGATCCAGATTTAGGTTTATGACTTCCAACCTACCCCTACTAATGGAATGTAAACTCTTTGAGGACAGGGACGTGTGTGTGTGTGTGTGTGTGTGTGTGTGTGTGTGTGTGTGTGTCTTTGAATCCCTAGCATCTAACATTGTGCCTCACAAATCATGATTACTTAATAAATGTGTGATGAATTGGATTGAGCTCTGGACTAATGCTCTTACTACCCTGCCATATTGCCCCTCTATAAAATAAACAATAGGTTACTAACAACTCTCCTTAGATTTGCCCTTCCTTCTCTAGCCATTGTGCTTCCTGACACAGTTTAACCACAACCAGAGCTTTTGATTTAAAAAAATGACTGTTTAGTGTTAAATGATTTTTTACCACCCCAGTTAAACAGAATATGCATTTCTTTTCCTTCTTCAGTGATACCATAAGAAGAGGGGAAGAAACAATAAGACACACTAAGCAAATAAAGAGAAAATTGCCTTTTTCATATTTCTGCGATGAAAAATGTTTCAAAGTGCTCAAAGTACCAGCATAAATGATGATTGCTTCCTGGTTTTCCAGGATTAGTATCGGGATGATGCACATATTCAGAATGTTAATAGTCTCATCAGAGCATATGACTGCAAAATGACCAATAAAAATTCCCTAAACATCTGAGTGCTGTCTAACCTTTCTCAAGGTTTGTGAAGATGTGGTAGCTCTAGTAGGAAGGAATTTTCATTTGGCTTCCTGGGCTTGGGAGATTCAATACCATTATGAAATGTTGTTGCTCCAGGGTTCCTGGACTTCAGCTGTGAAATTCAATACCCAAAGTCACAGATGCCGAAAAAAAAAACCAAGAGTAGGTAAAACTTAGCCATTGGGCAAAACACTTGCTGAAGAAGAAAAAATGTTGTTTTGTTATTGTCATTTTTAACTACTAAAATTGAAGTAAAAGTTTCATGTTCATTTTTAATAGTTTACCATTAAAACTGTATTATAGAAATAGCACTGAATTAGAAGTCAGAGAACGGGTTCTAGAACTGGTTTTGTCATTAATCAAGTAATTTTTGGTCATAGGGCCTCAGCTTTTGCATAATGTAAAACTAGGTATTGGAAGGGGAGCAGCTTGGTGGTGCAGTGGATAGAGTGCTCAGCCTGGAGTCAGAAAGGCTCCTCTTTCTGAGTTCAAATCTGGTGTCAGACACTTACTAGCTGGGTGACCCTGAGAAGAAATTCATTTAACTTCGTTTTTCTCAGTTTCCTCATCTGTAAAATGATTTGGAAAATGAAATGGCAAACCACTCCGGTATTTTTTACAAGAAAACACAAATGGGGTCACAAGGAGTCAGACATGAGTGTAAACAACTGAGCAACAACGATGACAAGTATTGGGAATGAATTAGAGATCATATCTAAGTTGATGATCTGCTCTGAAAATGGACCATTCCATGAACTGATGTATCTGCTCTCTTTAAGTGATCCATACACATATTCTCTTTGTGTCACCCACCCCACCACGTTTCAAACATATTGCAGAGGCAATTCAAATAGTTTCTCTTTCTCTTCATTCCCCAGCCAACTTCTCACCAGTCACATTGCGATGGGACCATAGAATAGACCCTGGAGGTTTGTATCCTTACATCCCCTGAACTTCTACTGTGAGGGCCTTCTGTAATGACTGGCATTGACTTCACATACCACATCTTTTCAGGGTATTCCAGCCATGCTTCACTTTACTCTCTACTTCTTGGCCATCTTATACCCTTACCCCACCCTTAAGACTCCGTGACTCACTATTCCTGTCACTTTCTAACTAAAATTGCCCCTCCCTGGCCACCACTCCACTAATGTGTTCTGTCATCACTTATTAGAATGCAAGTTTCTTGAGGACTGGACCGGAACTTTGTATCTATATTCCCAGAAGTAAGCATATGTCTTGTCACACATTGTTCAGTCATTCAGTCGCGTCCAACTCTTCGTGACCCTGTAGACCATAGTACACCATGCTGTCCATGGAGTTTTCTTGGCAAAGATAGAGTGGTTTGCCATTTCTTTCTACAGTGACACATAGTAAGTGCTTAATGATTTTTTAAAATTTTCATTTAAGAATTTTGATAAACAGGGTAAGACAATTGAAAAAGGACATAACTCATTATTGGAAGGAAGCATTTATTAAGTACCTACTGTGTGCTAGGCTGTCTGCTAAGTGCTTTACAAATATTATCTCATGGGATCTTCACAACAACCTTACAAGATAGGTATTATTATTATCTCTATTTTACAGTTGAGAAAACAGAGAGGTTAAGTGACTTGCTCAGTGTCACACAGATAATTAATGTTTGAGACTGAATTTTGAACTCAAGTCTTCCTGACTCTAGGCCCAGCACTTTATCCACTATGCCACCTCTCTGTTTCTACTGAAATTTTGATCTGCTATGATTCAAGCAATATTCCACAAAACATAATTGAACATAGTAAAACCCTATCGTAACACAGCACATTAGAAGCTCAGATTTGGAAGGGACTTCATATGTCTCACCTCAACATGAAATATGAATCATGTCATATCCTTCAAACAACAGCTTGATGCTTCATTGCCAGTAAATTCCTTGAGGACAGGGACTAACTTTTGCCTATTTTTGTATTTCCGGCATTTAGCGCAGCATCTGCCGTATATAGTAGATGCTTAATAAACATGGATTAATTAATTGATTTTTATAATAAGGATTCCTTGGGTTGATGAGTTGGATTAGATGGCCTCTGAGTTCCCTTCCAGCTCACAAATTCTGAACTCTTCTGTTTCTCTGTATGACTGTAACTCACGTATACAGCCTCCACTTGAAGATTATAAGATACCTAGGAGGCTTAGCAAAAAGATCCTTGGGCTTGATCCCAATTTCAAATCCAAATTCAGATCCTGACTAGCTGTGTCATTTGGGGTGAATTACTTAGCCTCTCTCCACCTCAATTTCATCTATAAAATAAGGGAGTTGGACTGGATGGTACCCAAGTCTTCTTTTATCCCTAAATCTATGATCCTATCATCTACTGATGAGAGAAGAGAAGGAACACAGTATCTCCCTAGGCAGCCCATTCCACTTTGGGCTAGATCTAATAGTTTTTGTATCAAGTCAAAATCTGTTTCTTTTTTTTTTCTGTAACATCCACCTAAGTGGTTTCAAATCTCTCTCCTGGGCAAAGCACAAGACTAATTTCTCTTCCACACAACAATCCTTCAAATATTTAAGACAACTCTCATTCCTCAAAACATACCTTCTCTTCCCAGTCCAATTCCTCAATTCCTTCAACTTCTCCTTAAATAGCACAGTTTA
>NW_020954751.1:9189317-9196196 GCF_900497805.2 Vombatus ursinus | reverse complement strand
GTCCAATTCCTCAATTCCTTCAACTTCTCCTTAAATAGCACAGTTTAAAATCCCTTATCCAATTTGTGTAACCTTCTTTCTGAATGTATTTCAGATTTCTGATTACTTCCCTAAAAATAGTCTTTAAATCTGAGCACAGCATTACATATATGGTACCACTAGGGCACAATCTCATCTTCTTCCTGTCTGTTATACTCCTATTTATTAGATTTAGTTTTCTAAGTTTATATTAAATTTATTAAAATTTCATTTGACTTTTGGCTACCATATTATGGACTATATTTCCTGAAACCCATATAGGACTTCGCATATAAAATATTGCCCATTGAAGCATTCCTCGTCATATACCTGTACTATGGTGGGGTTTTTTTTTGTTTGTTTTGTTTTTTAATCCAAGAGTAAGTCTACATGGATCCCTACAAATTTTCATCTTTTAGATGCAGTTTATTAATTTAGATTTTTAAAGTCTGTTTATATCCTAGTTCTTTCATCTGAGGTATTAAGTAACTCTCTAAGCCTCAAGTCACCAGAAAAATTTAACCATAACGTAATACATAAGCCAATTCAAGTCTTGGATATAACTTTTTTGAAAGCTAGATTGAGAAGAGGTACTTGTGGCACTCCTTAATAGAATGTCCTCCTGTGATAGACCCTCCGTTAGGGACCCAGGGGCACCACGCCCCGGGCCCTCTGGCTCAGCTTCCCCTAACGGCTGTTGCAACATCCTGGGTGAGATCTTCAAGCATACATCCTGTAGGGTGGGGTGCAACATCCTGTTCTGTAAATAACCTGATCTGTCTTCCCGGCACCCCACCGGACCCTGTTATGTAACCTGACAGTATAAATATTTCAGATAAAACCCTCGGTGGGGCGGCCCCTGGGAGGTACGCCTGGGGTCCGTCGCCGGCCGGCTCAAATAAACGCGCTCTCAATTAATGTCAATTGGGTGTAATGCTCTGATTTCTCTCGGGCGTCCAGTTCATTTGGAGGTTCCACCGAGATCGCCCTTTGGGCCAGCTGCTTCGGCGTTGCTGGAAGGCCGGGGTGGGACGTGTTCAGGGGAAGGCCACCGGGAAGATGTGCCCCGGCCCCGAACACTGACTTATCCCGCGTGAACCAGCCCGCCCGTATTCTTCCTCTAAATTTCTTAATTGGGCACCGAGTGCTCTGGTCTCAGTCTGATCGGTGAGTACTCAACGGAAGTAAGTGGCCTGGCTGGACGCAGCTGTAACGCCCTTACTGACCTCCAAGGGACGCCGTGTGAGAGTCCTGATTATCTGCAGTCTGGCGCCGCATGTTAATGTCTGGAGTGTTGTCTTAACTGTTTATGTCTGTCTTATATGTTTTATCCGTCTGTGATTGTCCTAATTGTTCGCCTCTTCCCGTCCGTGATGGGTCAGGGGCCGTCAAGCCCCACACCGGGGACCCCTCTCTCAATTGTCCTACAGAATTTCAAACAGTTTCGGCGTATTGCCAAGGGATATGGGTTTCAGGTTACCAAAGAAAATTTGTCCACTTTTTGTCAACAAGAATGGCCTACATTTGGGGTTGGGTGGCCCCCGGAAGGGACATTTGACGTGACCATTACTGGGAGGGCCAGGAAGATTGCTTATGGGACCCCTGGCCATCCCGATCAGATCCCATATATAACTGCATGGATAGATTTTAAACCCCCATCAAAGCCACTCCGGGTTCAAGCTTTATCCAAAGTCGGGGTGCACTCGGGGCCAACATCCGGCCAAAAGGTTCCCAGGACTACGCAAATAGGAGCCAAGGTCTTACCCCCTTCCGATTCAGACACCTTGGACCCGGCTGAGCCTCGACCCCCACCATATCCTGTTCGGGGGTCGAGCCACCCTTCGGCCCCGCCTCTGACAAGTCCTCCTCATACTCGAGCAGGGACGCCTTACGGCTCCTCCAGGTCCGGGTTTTCCCCCGACTCCACTGTATCTGCCTTTCCCCTGCGACAGGTCCCCATGGCCCCCGGGGAGTCGGGGAGACCCTTCATGGTCTATGTCCCCTTTTCAACCAGTGATTTATACAATTGGAAACAACAGAATCCATCCTTTTCGGACAAGCCCCAAAGTCTGATTTCCCTTTTGGAGACAGTCTTCTATACACATCAGCCTACTTGGGATGACTGTCAGCAGCTCCTGCGGGTTCTTTTCACCACTGAGGAGCGTGATAAGATCATATTGGAAGCCAGGAAAAGGGTTATGGACCTCAACGGCCGTCCCTCAACTGATCCGGGCCGCCGGAATCATGTTTTTCCCGAAAGTCGCCCTGACTGGGACCCAAATTCTGATCTGGGGCGAGACGCTTTGGACAGGTATCGCCAGTTACTGTTAGGGGGGTTGAGGGCAGCAGCGCGGAAACCCACCAATATGTCTAAGGTTAGTGAGATCAGGCAAGGGAAAAGTGAATCTCCAAGTGCTTATTTGGAAAGATTGTATGAGGCCTACCGCACTTATACCCCCATTGACCCAGAGGATCCTAACAACCGGAGAGCAGTGGTGATAGACTTTGTGTCTAATTCGGCTCCTGACATCCGGCGAAAACTGCAAAAATTGGATGGATTCGAGGGTAAGACTCTTACTGAACTCATGGAAGTAGCCAAGCGGGTTTATGACTCCTGGGAGGAACTGTAAGAAAAACAGGCACGCTCCATGACACGGGCGGTCGTGGCAGCTCTGGCACAAATTCCGGGGGACAGACAAGGCGGGAAAGGGGGAAGGCCTGGTCCCCGGCCTCATGGGAGAAATATGGGCAGGCCCCCCTTAGGCTGAGACCAATGTGCATATTGCAAAGCTACTGGCCACTGGAAGTCTGAATGCCCAAATCGGCAGCAAAAGACTAGACCGGAGCCGGTCCTAACCTTGGACATGGATGATTAGGGGTGCCTCCAAGTCTACTATGACCCTGGACCCCCTGGAGCCAAGGGTGACACTCACTGTTGGGGGTCGGCCAATCTCTTTCCTCGTAGACTCAGGGGCGGCTGCATCAGTTCTGAACTCTCCACTAGGTCCCCTGTCCTCCTCTAAAATACACGTCCAGGGGGCTACAGGCCGTATCCAAGCAGTGCCTTTCACCACCGCCCGTGAGGTCCGGCTAGGGGAAGGCTCGGTGTCTCACTCTTTTCTGGTCATGCCCGACTGTCCCTACCCCCTCCTGGGTCGAGACCTCTTGCATAAACTCCAAGCTGTAATTTCTTTTAAGGGACCTACTCCCACCCTGGGGGTCAGCGTGCCCCAGCTCGTCTTGACCTGTCCCCTCTCCGAGGAGTCCCGCCTCCTTTCTCCCGGGCGACCGTCGGTTGATGCCCCGTCCCCACTGCTGAGTCAGTACAGGAGTTTAGTGCCAGGAGTGTGGGCTGAGTTAAACCCTTTTGGGCTAGCTGCCCACCAGGCCCCTGTGGTGGTCCAACTCCTGTCCACTGCTACTCCTGTGCGGGTCCAACAGTATCAGGTATCCCGGCCTGCTCTTCTGGGAATTAAACCCCATATCGACCGACTTCTTCAGGCTGGCATACTACGGCCATGTCAAAGTCCTTGGAACACTCCCCTGTTGCTGGTCCGTAAGCCCGGATCCGGAGATTTTCGCCCAGTCCAGGACTTGCAGGAGGTGAATGCCAGGGTGGAGACGGTCCATCCCACTGTGCCTAATCCGTATACCTTGTTGTCCTCTTTGACTCCAACCCACACATGGTACACTGTCTTGGACTTGAAGGACGCTTTCTTTTCCATCCTGCTGGCCCCTATCAGCCAGCCTATATTCGCTTTCACATGGACCGACCCCTCAACCGGAACGTCCTCCCAACTAACCTGGACTCGATTGCCTCAAGGGTACAAGAACTCTCCTACACTTTTTGGCTCAGCCCTGGCCTCGGACCTAGCCAGGTTTCGCGTATCCTACCCCGAGGTCACACTCCTCCAGTATGTGGATGACCTGCTGTTGGCCCCTTCATCTGAGACGACCTGCCGAGATGCTACGCTGCACCTCCTGCAGCTATTGGACAAGTCGGGCTATCGGGTTTCGGGTAAGAAAGCTCAGCTGTGCTTACAATCTGTTATCTATCTAGGATTCACCCTGCAGTCCGGACAAAGGCTGCTCTCACGGGAACGTGTTTCAGCTATCCTGGGCATGCCGGCCCCAGCAACCCGCCGCGGGCTCCGTGAATTTTTGGGAATGGCCGGGTACTGCCGACTGTGGATCTTAGGATTTGCGGAAATCGCTAAACCACTGTATGAGGCACTGTCAGGTGAGCCTGCCAAGTTCCTGTGGGGACCAAGGCAGGAGGAGGCTTTTAACAAACTGCGCGGAGCATTAGCTAGTACCCCCGCTCTTGTCCTGCCGGACCTGACTAAGCCGTTCCGCCTATATGTCTCAGAATCTCAGGCAGTGGCCAAGGGAGTGCTAACCCAGCCTTTGGGGCCCTGGAATCGCCCAGTGGCCTATCTTTCCAAGCAGCTTGACTCGGTCGCTGCTGGGTGGCCTACATGTCTTCGAACCGTCGCGGCTGTCGCGACCCTGGTCAGGGAGGCAACAAAGCTGACCTTCGGCCAGCCCCTTGAGATTTCTGCATCTCACCACCTGGAGCAGTTGCTGCACACCCCTCCCACTCGGTGGATCTCTAATTCTCGTCTGACTCACTACCAGTCCCTCATGTTAGATCGAACCCGCATAACCTTCTCTGCGCCTGTGACCTTGAACCCCGCTACGCTGCTTCCCAACTCCCCGCCGGCATCACCTCTGCAAGATTGCCTGGACGTTCTTGACGCCATCCACACCTCCCGGCCCGGCCTTACTGATGTACCTATGACCAGTCCTGACATGATCCTCTTCACAGATGGCAGCAGCTTCGTGGAGGATGGGATTCGGAGGGCCGGGGCCGCAGTGGTGACCCCGACCGAGACCCTCTGGGACGCAGCCCTGCCGCCTGGTTCTTCTGCCCAGCGGGCAGAGCTGCTTGCCTTGACGCAGGCACTCCGGCTCGCGAAGGGCAAGAGAGTCAATATCTATACTGACAGCAGGTATGCATTCGCGACTGTCCATGTTCACGGATTCGTGTACCAGCAGCGCGGCCTGCTAACCTCAGCAGGAAAGGAGATCAGGAATAAGAGGCAGATTCAGGATCTCCTGGATGCTGTCTGGCTTCCCAAAGAGGTGGCAGTCATCCATGTCCCAGCTCACACCCGTGGGATGGACCCCCGGTCGCAGGGTAATGCAGCTGCAGATAGAGCCGCCCGTGCGGCCGCAAGGAGGACGCCTCTCCCCTCCTTCGCTGTCCAGACGGAAAACTTATTGCCCTCACGACCTTCTTACCAGTCCGGCGATCCGGATGGCATGCCTGAAAAGGGGGGATGGAGAAGACACCCGAACGGTCTGTTAATCCTGCCCAAAGCCCTCCTGCCCCCTCTATTGATGACCCTCCATGACCTCACCCATTTAGGCGGAACCAGGCTCTATGACTTGGTGAGTAGGCATTTCTACAGCCCAGGGATGAAACAGGCAGCTGAGGAGGCGGCCAGGAGATGCAGCACATGTGCAAAGATCAACCCCCGGCCGGCGACGAGAGTGCCGGCTGATAGACCGCGGGGGACCTTCCCCGGGGATCACTGGGAAGTTGATTTCACCGATATGGGACCTGGACAGGGGGGGTACCGATTCCTCCTTGTATTCATAGACACGTTCTCCGGGTGGCCAGAAGCGTTCCCAGTAAAAGCCGAAACCGCCACGGTAGTTGCAAAAAAACTGTTCTTTGAAATCATTCCCAGATTCGGCTTGCCAGCTTCGATAGGGTCCGACAATGGGCCGTCATTCGTATCTGCAACAATTCAGAATTTATCCAAGATGCTGGGACTGAAGTGGAAGCTACATTGTGAGTACCAGCCTCAGAGTTCAGGGCAAGTAGAAAGGATGAATAGGACTTTGAAGGAGCACATTGCTAAGCTCAAACTGGAAACTGGCGATAACTGGGTTAGCCTCCTCCCTTTCGCTCTCCTACGGGCTAGGTGTACTCCTAACTCTTCCACTCTCTCTCTCTCCCCGTATGAGATTCTTTATGGGGCTCCCCCACCTGTCCTACCGAAGGTAACGGGGGCAACCCCAGCCCCGGATTTTACTAACCCTACTCTTCTTAAGTCCTTTCAGGCACTCCGGGAGGTCCAAGACGTGGTACGATCGGTCCTAAAGGCTGCGGGGAGAAGTTCGGATCCTGCTGCTACCTCGGGGGCCTTGACACCTGGAGACTGGGTCCTCACCCGCAAACTGCCTGCCGGATCGGCTCTGGAACCGCGGTGGACTGGGCCCTACCAAGTGATCCTCTGCAACCCATCAGCCGTGAAAGTCGCGGGTCGAAAGGCTTGGATACATCGGTCACACGTCAAGAAGACTCCGGCGCCTGAGCCCGCGAAATGGAAAGCAGAGGCGGTGTCGGATCTAAGGCTCTGGCTCTCCAAAACTTGATTCTTTCGCTTCTCCTGTTTGCTTATAAGGAATATCCCGCAGTCTGTAACCCCTACCGCCCCACGCCACATAGGTGGATTCTATCCCGCACCAATGATGGCACCATCATACAGACCTTAACTTGCTATGGCCCACCTACCTTCAGGTTTGACCTCTGTGCCCTCTTAGGATCGGGATGGAATAGAGATAGGCACCTGCAGGACCCTGTGACGGGAGGGGGCGGGCACTGCCCTACTATTCCCATACCAGCCACCCAACATGGAGCAGGACAAGGTGAATATAATATCAGGGACATCCAGTTTTATTCCTGTCCTGCTACCAGAAGCCCCTCTTGCCGTGGAGGCGGCAGTTTCCACTGCGCAGAGTGGGGGTGTGAGACAGTGGCAGACTGGATTCCTGGGGGTGGAAAAGACC
>NW_020954751.1:9106983-9189217 GCF_900497805.2 Vombatus ursinus | reverse complement strand
ATGGGGGTTGAGGTTGTATATGACTGGATGGGACAACGGTGTCCTTTTCACAATACAAAAGGTCGCCCTACCTGTTCAGCCCCTTCCCATAGGCCCCAACCCTGTCCTCAACCCACGGGCCAAGATAGACCTGATTCCATCTGCTGAGCCCTCGGCTACACCAGGGTTGGCGACTCTGGAAACACCCGGTGCCCCTGGGGCATCCATACTTGACACCCTTACTGCGGTCCATGTATTCTTGAATTCCTCCGACCCCAATGTCACTACCGCCTGCTGGCTGTGCCTAAACCCGGCTCCCCCATGCTTTGTGGGGGTCGCTTTGGAGTTAAACAGTTCATTTCTGGGGAACTTGTCCATGCAGAACCTCTCCCCCACAGCAATCCCTGCCCGCTGTAACCCAAATGGGCCTAAATTGATGTTGGATGACGTCCAGGGCACAGGGACGTGCTTGCTTGGACCTGACTACCCGTTGAGAGCTTCCCCATTTAATTCAACCTGCACTTCTGTTATCTTAGTCACACCCTCGTCCAATAGGTCCGGCTTCCTGATAACCACCCCACCCGAGACTTGGTTCGCCTGCACTCTGGGCCTCACCACCTGTATACAGGATCTCCACTTCCTCAGCCCCACTGAGATCTGTGTGATAGTTAGGGTGTTCCCACAGGTGTATGTGTATTCCGAGGAGGGGGCCACTGAACACTTTGGCCTACCCCTCTCCAGAAGGGCAGCCCCTATCTTAGTGCCCTTGCTGGTGGGGCTCGGGGTGGCCGGGTCTGCAGCCGTGGGAACAACCGCCCTAGTGCAGGGGAAGGCAGATTATGCGGCCCTCAGTACCCAGGTGGATAAGGACCTACGAGCTCTGGAGGGACTAGTCTCCCACCTGGAGACTTCCCTGGATTCCCTAGCGGAGGTGGTGCTTCAGAACCACCGCGCCCTTGACCTGTTATTCCTGAAACAGGGGGGGTTGTGTATGGCCCTGGGAGAGACCTGTTGTTTCTATACCAATCGTTCAGGTGTCATCCGGGAATCCCTGCAGGCATTAAGGCAGCGGTTAGATGATAGGGACCGAGCCCGAGCCCGCGGCTCCTCCTGGTACCAGAACTTGTATAACTGGTCCCCCTGGCTCACCACTCTACTCTCTGCTGTAATGGGCCCCTTGGTTCTTCTCCTCTGTAAATAACCTGATCTGTCTTCCCGGCACCCCACCGGACCCTGTTATGTAACCTGACAGTATAAATATTTCAGATAAAACCCTCGGTGGGGCGGCCCCTGGGAGGTACGCCTGGGGTCCGTCGCCGGCCGGCTCAAATAAACGCGCTCTCAATTAATGTCAATTGGGTGTAATGCTCTGATTTCTCTCGGGCGGCCAGTTCACTCCAAGTTGATATCCATCCATTTTTCACCTCTCTTGGGTTCCAGTTGTTCAAATAGTGCCAAATCTGGGGGCAACTTAGTGGCACAGTGGATAGAGCACTGGCACTGGAGTCAAGAGGACCTGAGCTCAAATCTGGCCTCAGACACTTGACACTTAATAGTTGTGTGACCCTGGGCAAGTCACTTAACCCCATTTCCCAGCCAAAAAAAAATAGTGCTAAATCCACCTAATTAGACTATCATTTTATCAATAATATTATGAATCAATTTCTCAAATGTCTTTCTGAAATAAAAGTATGATGTGATGTAAAAGTATAGCTATAGCCTTATCAATGAAGGAAAAGAAATTAATCTGACATTCCTTAGTCACAATAATTCCATGCTGTATATTAATGATCACTGCTTGCCTTTCTAACCATTCCACTAATCATGAATTCTAGAATTTTGCCAGAAATTAAAACAAAAATCACCGTCCTGTAATTTGAAGAAACTTTTTTCTTTTCCTTTTTTTTTAAATCTGTGATGTTTACCTGTCTCCAGTTTCCTGACATGATTTCCAGATTTTTTATTCAAATATTGAGCTTCCTGCAATCACATCTGAAATTTTATTTCTCTGAGATGTTTGTTTGTTTTTCCTGGCCAGGTGACTTGATTGCATCAGGGACAAGCATATATGTGTGTATATATATGTGTGTGTGTGTGTGTGTGTGTGTGTATGTATATATATATGTATATATGTATATATGCATATGTATATATGTATGTGTGTATGCATATGTGTATGATATATATGTATGTCTGTGTGGGTGTATATATATGTATGTGTGTGTATATATTGTATATATATGTATGTGTGTGTGTATATATATTATATATATATATATATTCTTATCATCTCCTTATTTCCTCATATATCTTGATTTTCAACTCCCTTTTAAAGTTTTTAACACCCTGAAAGAAACATTCCTTGGTAGAAAAAGAATGAAGCAAAAGAGCAACTGGGATAGTTTTGCCTTCTTACATTATCTCCCTTTTCCAATATCATTATAGTATGAACTCCAAGTAATAGTCTGTTCCCCTCTTTAATTTTCCTCATTCCCCAGTATAGTTAGGAAAGCCCTCTCTTTTGTTAAATGGTTGTACTCAGACACAACTAATTATGAGCCTTAGCCTTCATGATAATACTCTTATGGGACTCTATCACCATTTTGCATTCCTATTCAGTAAATTTGCAGACAAATCAGTTACCTCAGGCTGCTTCTGCTTCATAAGGTAATGCCACTAATTAGCTCCATGAAAACAGACAATTGTTTTGGGTTTGTTTTTTTTCTCACTGTCTCTTTCATTTTTTAAATATGTAAAATTGTGGACCTCTAAAGTCCTTTCCACCTCTGAAATTCTATGGTAATAAAAACCTTCTTCAATGTAATCTTAAGATACATATTATTCCTATTGTCATGAATAGTACCTTCTAAAACTAAACGACTATGATGTTGTGAAGAATTTAGTTCAATTTAGATCAATAAATAGCATGAACATGAACTGGGTGCTGGGAGCTACAAACTTCAGATAAAAGCTAGTCCTTGTCCTCAGGGAAACTACAGGCTTATAAAGGAGAATGAAACATACACAGTTACCTGATGAGGTCTAGATTCTTGAGCTCTAGGACCAGGACACAACACATGGACCCTGCCCAAATGAATTAGACCCAAATCTTCTTTCAGCCAGAGGCAAAGTTAAACCATAAAGATAAACCATACAGGCCAGGCTCTTAAGGAATCTGAACATTAGTGAAAACCATAAAGATGAGTGGGCATGAGGAAATCTCAGAGTTTAAATGGGAGCCAGGGTGAATCTTATATACACTCAAATGATTTTGGGTATTCAGATGAGGGACTGGGAGAAAGATCCCGAAACTGGGGTGAGTTTAGGGAGAATTCTGATCAGAATGTCTAGGATGGAAATAGACAATGGAACAAAGAACTGGAAGGAAGAGGTTGAGAAGATCAAAGGTGGGATCAAAGACCAAGCTTCTTCAAAGAGACATAGGGAGAGCCAGTCCATTGGAATAAGGAAAAGCTAGTTGAGTGGAGTATAGCCTCAGGCAACCATTTGAGACCAGAGTGAGGTCAAAGAAAGTTTAAGGGTTTTCTGGGGTGGGTAGACAAATGGGACCCAAACTCTTTTTGGGGTGAGGGGCAAAGGTCTCAGTTTGGGCCCATACCCCATCATTACCTATTGTTTGGGGTCTGCTATATATTTGTAAATTGCATATTGTTCTTTTCAAATGAGTTTTAAAATGCATGTTCTAGAAAAAGAAAAAAATCTACCCTCTTAAAGCATCAAAAGCAACTTTATGGAAGAATCAGGACATAAAATTCTTAGAAGCATGTTGATAGTTAATAAATTTTAGTCAATTCAATACAAAATTTTGTCTTTTTTTTCCAGAGGAACCTTCAAAACTCAGAGCATTGGGCAAACAAAATGAATTAGGTAATTCTCCATATTAGAGAAACATAATTACCAGTTTTTAAACAGACCCAAGGGAGTCGCATGGCTTCCTATTTATTTGAAGTATAAGTAGTAATCATCTCTCTCTATTATGGATGAAACAAAGTATTATAAAGCAGAAAGTAGTTTTTCATGGAGCAACAACAAAAAATGCAAGAAGGGACAGTGAGAATGGAGACTGTTCACTAAAGAGAAGTACTCAGAAGACAATTTGCATTCACCATAAAGAACTCTGCAGGGTCTTTTGATGCTAAAGATGTTGTGAAGCTTCAAACATCAGCAAGATGGGAGCAATATACGGCCCATTCTATCATACCAAATCTAGAAAAGACCACAGAGCTTATCTGGCTACCTCAAAAGTTTTATTACTTTAAGAAAGTATTGAATGAATTGGGGAAATAAATAATTATTAATAACATCTGAAGAAAGTCAGAACAGCACTTATTTCATACTGAGTAGTTTATGTTTCTGAAAATCTTGATATGATAAACCTTTTTACCAGATATAGAAATAGGGTAGGTTAATATTTTTTGGTAATTCATATAAAGTATATTGCACCAAAAATGATTGGTATTATAATTAGTAATGTATTTATTTAAACTTGGGAAGAAATATTAAGGTGAACTATAAAACCATATCCCAACATACCACTAGTCACCTTTTGGCAAATATAAAAATTGCTGTCACGTGCCTAAGAGTATTAAAATCTCTCTAAAGACCACAGTCCTGCAACTTCAACCTCTAAAGTGGAAGAAACATGAACTCTTTCATCAACAGAGAGTAGTTAGCTCAGTGTTCAGTGTAAATTTTTTGTAGTTCTATAAGTTTGGATCATCAGGAGGGAAGTACATGGATAGGTAACTCATACGGATAAAGCAAAAAGAAAAAAAAAAGATTCCCTAAGAATGAAGGGGAGGATTGATGTCAGCAATGAGGAAAAAAAAATAACTAAGGCCCGTATCAGTATTAGGATAGTTTGAAAGTTTAAATGGACAGAAATACTGTCAAATAAAAGTCAATTAGCAATATTTTTACCTGAAATTTTATGTTTACAAACCATTTTCACAAACGTTAAATTATTCATATTTGATCCTCAAAATTACCACAAAATGTTCAATAATTCTAGAATTAATATCTTCTTATGGCACAATAAAATTCCTTTAAATTCATAAATCATAATTTGCTAAGCCACCCCAGTAAATAAGTGGGCATCACTTTAGATTTTAGTTTGGGATTACTATGAAAAGAACTGCTCTAAATATTTTTGTGCACATGGATCCTTTTCCTCTTTCTTTGATCACTTTGAAATATAAAATCAAATGAAATGTGTATAAATGCTTTATATTCTTTTTAGCACTATATAGATTATTATTATGAATTCTATCACTTAAAATTTCATCATCATGCTGATTAACTCAGTTTTGAGTACTCAATACTTTCTCAACTTCCTCAGTCTCTGCTGGCTCTGATTGTAGGGCTAGAGGGTAGATCACTAAATTCCTCTTAACATTGTCCTTTATAGAGGTCTGAGATCTGAATTTTCCAGGTAACTCAACACTTTACATCAGCAGCTCTGCTTTGTTTGGACTCCAGGGAACATCTGGCCCCAGTTCAGGGTACTTGTGGTATCTCTTTTTCCCCTCCCCCTTTACATCTCCCTTTTATGAATTATGTGTCTTCCTCCATTAAATTGTGAGCTCCTTGAGGACAGGAAATATCTTTAATTTTCTTATTTGTATCTCCAGAGCTTATTATAGGGCCTGGAATATAGTAGGAGCTTAATAAATATTTATTGACTAATAATTATCATTACTATTATTATTATATTTTAGGAGAAAGGAAGCATATGTGATTTTGTCAGTGAAAGAAACTCTGAGTGCAAAAATTCTTTCCACCAATCTAGTTGAGTAGCTCATTTGAAATTTACAGAATTGACAGTATGAGAGTTGCTTGAGGGATTAAGAGGTTGTATGACTTACCCATTGTCATAAAGTAGTATGCATCAGAAGCAGGACTTTCAAGTACTCCTTACTTCAAGGATGGCCTGCTATCCATGACACCAAATGGTCTCTCATCTTACAGATGAGAAAACAAAGGCTGAAAAATATTAAGCAACTTACCTGAGGTCAAAACCAAAGAGAAAATGTAGACCCAAGTCCAGGTCATCAAAGAGCAAGTTTAGTACATGCACGCTGCTTTACATCTAAAAAAGTACTGCGTTAGGTAGACGTTATGTGGATTGAGAAGATGAATGCCAAGATTTGCCTGGTATACGATAAAGAGCACTGATTCTAAAATGAAAGATCCTGAGCTCAAATCCCAGCTCTTACCTTTACTACCTGTGTGACCCTAAGCAAGTTATTTAACTTCCTCAGTTTCCTCATCTGTAAAATGAGAGAGTTGGACATGAAGGCCTATGAGGATCCTTCCATGTCTAGATTTGTGATTATTTCTTCAAGCAGCTCAGAATCACAGAAGTAGAGAATCTCAGTTCATGTATCATTATTATTATTATTATTATTATTATTTATTAATCTTAGAAAATCTCAAGGGAGATCATGTCCAACACATTTTTGAACAAGAATCATCTCTATAACCACCCTCCACAAAAGGTTACCATGTGTTGGACATGATCTCCCTTGAGATCAAGGGATCTTGATCAGCCAAGGAACTCACATTCTTCTGGAGGAATGTAAGAACTTCACAGATAAGTAAATACATGCAGGATACATGCAAAATAAAAACTTTGTGATTGGGGGATTTCATGAATTGCTATGGACGTATGGACTATTCAGGAGGACTAACATCTGTTGAGGGGGTGACTTGCTGAGCCTTTTTCGGGGCTGTTCATCTACCTTTGGTATCCATCTTCACCCAACTCTCATTTGTGGCTCTGCTATAGAAGCTTTAGCATGTGCAATGGCAACACTCCAGTAAAATCCTCTCAGCAGAAGAGCTAAACCAATTTGAGGGTAACCTACAGGCCTCAAACACATCAGTGAGTTAGGGGGATGACTACCCCAAGCATGTGAAGACCTCCCCCAGCAGAATGGGTGGATGAGAACAATTTGTTTCAACCACCATGAAGGCAGCTGAAGCAGGTGCTGTGGAGTGCTTAGAGCTTGGTCAGACATCGATGATACCAACATCATTCACTGCATCCCAGGCCATCACCAGTCATCCTGACTTTTGTCTTGTCACTGGACTTCAATGACTCTGAAAGAAGAGAGTGAGGCTGAGGACTTTGTACTCAAGTTAAGACATGACCCAGTAATATCACTGATCCTCTTCAAAAATGAAGGATGAATCATAACAGTCAGGGACAGACTATTAAAAGTGGAAGTTTTTGAGCTGATTCTTGAAGGAAACTAAAGTTTCCTAGAGAAAGAGATGAGGAGAGAAAGCATTCCAGCATGGGGGAAAGCCTGTGCAGAGGGATAGAATGTTCTGTACTAAGGAAAGCGAGGAGACTATTTTGGGTTGAGGATAGAATGCATGAGCAGGAGTAATGTGAGACAGGCTGGAGCCAAATGGTTAAGGACTTTAATTGGCTATCAACAAATCAACAAGCACTACTGTGTTCCAGGCACTGTGTTAGGTACTGAGTATACAAAGACCTTAAGCTAGTGAAGTCAACAAGTACATATATACATATGTAGTACATATAGGTTCTTGACCCACCCTCCCAACCCCCATTGGTGCTGACAGTCTCCAGAATATTGGTGCTTATCTGCTTAAGGTTTTCTGGGTAACCCTACAGGGTCTGAGGGGTGTCTATTTTAATACTATACCCACTCTGCTTCCATCCCTGATTATTAGTTGATCTCAATTAGTAGTAAGATTTAATTAGCTTTTAGAAAAAATATTTTCTTAGGTAGTAGAGTAAAAATAGTTTGTCCAAAACATCTCCCTCCCAAAGTCTATGAAATTCTTTTATCATTGCCCACAAATTCCAGGTGAAAGTGAGCACAGGGCAAAGGAATAACCCACACCTCATAGAATCCCTTGGCCCCAGATGTAAGCACTGTTGTCAGTAACTTTGCCAGGGTTATTGCAAAATTCCAAGCAAAAGGTGCTGAGGGCCTGAATTAGGGTCCTTGTGCTGTAAGTAAAGAGAAGGGATGGATGCAGAAGCTAACACTGTTACTTCATATTGGAGAATGCAGTCCTGGATAAAAATATGAAAAAGGAAGAATTAGAGACAAATATCTGGGGCCCTCCTTCAAGCCCTTCATTCCAAAATGACATGGGCCCATTGTGACTCTGGGTCTGGTATTCTTTTGTGTGTTTTTGTTTTTGCTACTAGGTGAAATTATGTTTAATAGATTTTATCACTCTGCTTGTAAAACTAAAGGGTGAAGGGATTGGCATGAGAAGGAGATACAAGGATCCTGCTTTTAATTACAAAAGAAGAGAGGGAATTGAAGAAAAGCTCTGCCTAAAAGACCAAAATCCCTGTTGTAGGGTTTTCCCACAAACCTGATCTAGAAGAAAATCAGGTTTCCAGAGTGCTTGCCAATAGGGTCAAGATTGACTGATAGACTCCGGGATTATAAACTTTTAAGTATTCACTTTTTCCCCCACATATATTCATCGAGATAGATGTGCATATACACATCTATTGCAATAGTTAGTAATATAGATTGATGTGGGATGAATGGATAAATCAACCTATCTACTTGTCTATCTATCATCTGTCTATCCATTGTTCCTTGTTTCCATCTTTGAAATGCAATAATAAGAACTGTAGATCTCCATCATGGGATTGATGATTCAGATCATTGTTGTCTGACCTGCCAATGTACTCTAAGGACTCCCAGGCCTTGCTACCCTTCCTGATTCTGCACCTTTTAGAACATCCTCCCCATCTCTAAACATCCCAGTGATATCTCTCCCAATTAGAATTTGAGCACCATGAAAGCCAGGAATTTCTTAAATTTAAGCTCATATCCCCAGTTCTCAGCACAGTGATTTTAATAGATTAAATACCTAATAGATGTTTTTTCATTCATTCATTGCAAGTCTCCCCTCTACCATTAGGCCGAGAGCTCCTTGGAGGCAATGACAAGCTTTAGCCTTTCTTTGCATCCTCAACACTCAGCACAGTACCTGGCACTTATTAGGTACTTAATGTTTATAGACTGTAAGACTGACTGTATGGAGGATTTAAGAACAGGAATGGTCCAAGAGAATATAGATGGGTTGTGATTTGCTTCAGTGGGGCAAGTATACGTATGCATGAAATTATGATGTCTTCACAGGATTATAGAATTTAACATTTAAAAAGAACCTTACAGGTCATTTAATTAAATGTGTACCTGACCAAGAATTGCCTCTACAATATCACTTATCATTGAGTCATTGAGCCTTTAGTAGTCACTTGAAGATCTCCAAGGTGAGAGAGAAGAAGAAGAAGAAGAAGAAGAAGAAGAAGAAGAAGAAGAAGAAGAAGAAGAAGGAGGAGGAGGAGGAGGAGGAAGAGGAGGAGGAGGAGGAGGAGGAGATGATGATGATGATGACGACATATAGCACTTTCACGTTTGCAAGGAACTCTGAAAATATCACGTTATTTGATAATCACAATAACTCTGGTAGAGGTGCTATTTTATACTCATTTATTAAGTGAGAAAACTGAGATTAACTGATTTGCCCAAGACCATACAGCTAGTAAATGCCTAAGTCCAGGTTTGAACTCAGGTCTTTCTGACTTCAGGTTCAGCGCTCTCTCCACTGTTGCACCTAACTTCCTAAAACCTAAAGCAGCCCACTGAAGGATTAAATCAATCAATAGACATTTATTGAGTACCAGCTACATAGAGTGCTGGACTAGGCACTGGAGATACAAAGACAAGAATGAAGCAATTCTTGTTCTCAAAGAGCTAACATGCTATTGGAGAAGACAATATTTGTATTTATTAGTAAGATCAGAATATATACAAAATAAATAAAAGTCAGTTTAAGGAGAACAGACACTAGTGTTTCAGGGAATAAAAAGGGGAAGGGAATAAGCATTATTAAATACTTATTGTATGCAATATATCATGCTAAGCACTTTATAACTTTTACCTCAATTTATCTTTTCAAGGGTCCTGGGAAGTGGGTGCTATTATTATCTCCATTTTACAGAAGAGGAAACCAAGGTAGAGAGAGGTTGAAAGACTTGCCCAAGGTCACAGCTAGCAAGTGTATGGGGCTAGACTTGAATTTGGATCTTCCTGGCTGTAAGACCAGCACTCTCACTACTGCTTGTGGAAAGGCTTCAAGGAGAAGTTGACATGAGTTCTGTCTCTTTTTAAACTAGTTAATTAATTTTCAGTTTTCAACATTCACATCCACAAGATTTTGAGTTCCAAATTTTCTCCCTATCTGATTCCTCCCCCCACCCCAAGGTGGCATGCATTCTGAATGCCCCTTCCCCTAATCTGCTCTTCCTTTTATCTGCTCCACCTTCTCTTCTCCTCTTCCCCATCTATTTTCCTGTAAGGCGGGATAGATTTCTATACCCCATTGCCTGTATATCTTCTTTCCCACCCCTTAATTTTATTCTCCAGATATCACCCTGTGCTCTTTATATATCAATCTATCTATACATATAATTTTTTCCCCTCCAACTACCCTAATACTGGCAAAGGTCTCATGACTTGCAGATATCATCTTTCCATGTAGGAATGTACACAGTTCAACTTTAATAAATCCTTTATGATTTCTCTTTCCTGTTTACCTTTCCATGCTTCTCTTGAGTCTTGTATTTGAAAGTCAACTTTTCTATTCAGCTCTGGTCTTTTCATCAAGAATGCTTGAAAGTCCCCTATTTCACTGAATGTCCATTTTTTCCCCTGAAAGATTATACTCAGTTTTGTTGGGTAGGTGATTCTTGGTTTTAATCCTAGCTCCTTTGACCTCCAGAATATCATATTCCAAGCCCTCTGATCCCTTAATGTAGAACCTGCTAAAATCCGGTGTTATCCTGATTGTGTTTCCACAATACTTGACTTTTTTTTTTTCTTTCTGGCTGCTTACAATATTTTCTCCTTGACCTGGGAACTCTGGAATTTGGCTACAATATTCCTAGGAGTTTTCTTTTGAGGATTTCAGGAGGTGATTGGTAGATTGGTTAAATTTCTATTTTACCATCTGGTTCTAGAATATCAGGGCAGTTTTCCTTGATAATTTCTTGAAAGATGATGTCTAGGCTCTTTTTTTGATCATGGCTTTCAGATAGTCCAATAATTTTTAAATTATCTCTTCTGGATCTATTTTCCAGGTCAGTTGTTCTTTTAATTGAAATATTTCACATTGTCTTCTATTTTTTTCATTCTTTTGGTTTTGTTTTGTAATTTCTTGATATCTCAAAGAGTCATTAGTTTCCATTTGCTCCATTCTAATTTTTAAGGAATTATTTTCTTCAATAAGCTTTTGGACCTCCTTTTCCATTTGGTCAATTCTGCTTTTGAAGGCATTCTTCTCCTCATTGGCTTTTTGGACCTCTTTTGCCATTTATGTTAGTCTATTTTTTAAGATGTTATTTTCCTCAGTATTTTTTTAGGTCTCCTTTAGTAGGCTGTTGACTTGTTTTTCATGATTTTTTTGTATCACTCTCATTTCTCTTCCCAGTTTTTTCTTTACTTCTCTTACTTGCTTCTTAAAATCCTTTTTGATCTCTTCCATGGCCTGGGACTGATTCATATTTTTCTTGGAGGCTTTGGATGTAGGAGCTTTGACTTTGTTGTCTTCTTCTGGTTGTATGTTTTGATCTTCTTTGTCACCAAAGAAAGATTCTATGGTCTGACTTTTTTGCACAGTTTGTTCATGTTCCCAGCCAATTACTTAACTTTTAAACTGTTTGTTAAGGTAGGTGTTTGCTTCCAGTGTGGAAAATGTACTGTCCCAAGCTTTGGGGGTTTTGTGCAGTGTTTTCAAAGATACTTCTAGGGACCTGTAAATTTTCAGTTCATCCAAGGTGGTGTGATCAAGGGCGAGGTGCTTACTCCTTTCCTGGTCTGGGCTCTGGTCTATGAGTGACCACAAGTACTCTTTTCTGCCTTGGAACTGTGAGGAGGATTCCCTTTCCACCACCACTAACAGCTTCACCACACCAGCTCTCCTCCTTGCGGACCGCCACCCAGAACTTTGACCCAGATCCAAGCACAGCAAAACAAGAGATTCCTGCCTCAGCACCAGCAAAGAGATCCCTATAATCTCCCTCTGATCAGCCACTCAATACACCCTCTCTCTGTGGGCCAAGAACTCTTGAAGCAGTCACTATCCCAGGGCTATGCCAGGACAGGGGCTGGGATCAAGCTTCTCTCCCACAGTCACAGACCTTTTTTACTGACCTTCTAAGTTGTCTTTGGTGTTTGTGGGTTGAGAAGTCTGGAAACCACCACAGATGCCTGTGATTCAGTCCCCTGAGGCCTGTTGCAGGTTTGCTGAAGCCTGGTCTTTGTCTGTGTGCCCACATTGAACTGTGCTCCTCTCCCAGCCTGATGCAATAGACCTTTCCGATCAACCATCCAGGATGTCTTGGGCTGTTTACTCTGTCTTTTTGTGGGTTCTGCTGCTCTAGAATTTGTTTAGAGTCATTTTTTACAGGTATTTGGAGGTGTTTGGGGGAGAGCACAAGCAAGTCACTGCTTTTACTCCGCCATCTTGGCTCCACTCCTATGACTTTTGTCTTAAGAGAAATGAGGCATTCTGTTATCAAAGTAAGTGAAATAATTGTTGTTGTTCAGTCATGTCTGACTCTTTGTGACCTTATTTGGGATTTTCTTGGCAAATAAACTGGAATGGTTTTCCATTTCCTTCTCATTTTAAAGATGAGCATACTGAGTCAAACAGGGTCACATAGTAAGTGTGTTAGGCCAGATTTGAACTCAAGTAGAGGAGTCTTCCTGACTCTAGGCCCAGCATCCTATCCATTGTGCCACCCAGCTGCCTGAAAGAGTGCTGAACATTAACAAAAACTAAGCAAATTGGTATGTAACTGAACAGGCAAAAAAATTCTGGGTTCTTCACCCCCACAAAAAAAGTGCGTGTTGAAGAAACCAGTGAAAAGAATGGAAGATTGGGCAGCTAGAAATCTAAAAATGCTCTTGTGAGCCAAGTCCTGGGCTAATAGGTGAGAAAAATTTGACTTTGTAGAATACAGGGAATTGAAAGCACCGCACTGCTGAAATCAAACTGATATTTCTATCTTAGGATACTGCCATCATGGTAATAATAATAATGGAAATCCCACCATCAGCAATGTCATCTGTGAATGCAAAGGGCATTCATGACATATCAAGATGGACAGAAGCCTCCCCAGCCTAATTTATGAACAAAGATTCCTGTTTCCCCTGAGGACACTTCTGAAAGTAATTAGAGATTCCAAGCAGCCATTCCGCCTGGCAGTTAATTAGGATATGTTCAAAGGCCATGGTTCAAAATGAATAAAACAAAGAATTTGCACTAGACAAATCATTTTTGACACATAGGATGTTGTCAATTCCAGTCAAATAAGCTTCAATTAACCAGAATGCTCTAGAAGGGTCTGACAAACAAACTTTTCTGATTAACTGATTTTTTTTTTATTAAAGCACTCCTTGATGGAAATTTTGATAGAAATCAAATGGATTGGTTTATTTCTACCTTATCCAGAAGACTCTGGTGACCTGCTAGTTCAGGGGGAAAAGTTTGGAGAAGGAATCAAGAGATTTGGGTTTTAGTCAGTCAACCAATAAGTTAATAAACATTTATTAATCACCTACTATGTGCCAGGCACTGTGCTAAGTGCTGGGGATAAAAAAAAAAGGCAAGAGATTGTCCCTGCTCTCAAGGAGCTCATAATCTGATGGAGAACACAATAAACAAACAAATATGTATAAACAAGCTATATACAAGATAAATAGGAAATAATTAAAAGAAGAGTTGGGAAAGGCTTACAGTAAAAGATGGATTTTTAATTGGGACTTAAAGGAAATGAGGGAAGTCAGGAGGTAAAGATAAGGAGGGAGAGTATTCCAGGCAGGGTGATAGCCAAAGGAAATGCCTGGAGCCAAGAGTTGAAGTACCTTGTACATAGAACAGCAATGAGGCCAGTATTACTAGATCAAAGAATATGGATCAGGGAGTAAAGTCTAAGAAGACTTAAAAGGTAAGAGTGGTCTAGGTTACAAAGGGTTTTGAACACTAAACAGAGGAGTTTGTATTCTATCCTGAAGGTAATAGGGAACCACTGGAGTTTATAGAGCAGGTAAGGTAACATAGTCAGGTGCTTGCTTTAAGAAAATAATGTCAGTGGCTTCTCAGATGATGTTTTGGAGTGGAAAGAAACCTGAGGCAGGCAGACCTACAAATAGACTATTGCAGTAGTCCAGGAGTGAGGTGATGAGGGCCTGCACCAGAGTGGCAGTAGTTTCAAAAGAGAGGAGGGGAGATGAAAGACATTGCAAAGGTGAAATAAACAGGCCTTGGCAACAGTTTGGATATGAGAAAGTGAGAAATAGTAAGGAGGACAAGATGATATCAAGGTTGTAAATCTGAGGGACTGCGGTGATAGCATTGCTCTCTATGATAATAGGGAATATGGGGTATAAGAGGTCTGGGGGCTTGCTGAGCTCTTTTCAGGGCTGCTCATCCAACTTTGATGTCTACCTGATTCACTCAATTCTTACCTGTGGCTCCAAGATGCTGTAGTAAGCACGGTTATCCCACTCTGGTAAATTATTTGGGCAGATGGTCTAAACCAAGCTGAGGGTAACCAACAAGCCTCAAACCCAGGGGTGAATTAGGGGGATGTCTACCTCAAGCATGTGAAGACTCCCCCTTCCTCCAGCAGAATAGGCTGATGAGAACAATTTGTTCCAATGGCCATGAAGGCTGCTGAAGCAGGCACTACAGAGGGCTCAGAGCTTGGTCAGACTTTGAAGACACCAAGGTCATCCACTGTATTCCAGGCCATTGCCAGTTGTCTTGACTTTTGTCTTGCCAATGGACTTGGGTGACTCTGGAAGAGAGAGAGTGAAGCAGACTTTTGTGCAACTCTGTCTCACTTAAATCCAGTTCATCATGTCAAGTCTTCATCCATGATATCATTGGTCCTCTTCAAAAACCAAGAAAAAACAACAACAATAGGGAAGACAAGAGGGGAGGAGGGTTTAGAGAGAAAGATGAGCAGTTTTAGATATATTGGGTTTAAGATGTCTACTGGAATCCAGTTAAAGATGTCTGAAAGGCAGTTGAAGATGCAAGATGAAAGGTCAATAGGGAATTTAAGGAATGATAGTTAAATTTGAGAATCATCAGCGTAGAGATGGTAATATAAATCCATGGGAGCTAAGATCATCAAGTGAATTATAAAGTATAAAGGAAGGAGAGAAGAGCATCCAGGAAAAATCCCTGTGGAATATCTAAGATCAGAGGGCATAATCTAGATGTTTATTGAGCAAAAGAGACTGAAGAGTAAGTGGTCTGATAGGCAGGAGGACAACCAGGAGAGAATGTTGTCCCAAAAAGTGAGAAGATATTATCATGGAGAAGAAGGTGATCAGCAGTGTCAAAGAATTCAGAGAGGCTGAGAAGAATGAGGATGGAGAAAAGTCCATTGGATTTGGCAATGATTGCTAACTTTGGAGAGAGTAGTTTCGGTGTAAACAGTTTTGCCACTATTGCAGGATCTCAGACAATCATTTTCACCTTCTGGGCTTCAGATTTCTAAACTTAGCAGCCAGTTAATTTTTTCAAATGAAGAAGATAAATGAGAGAATTACTAAAATTCTTCTTGTTGTTGAAAAGCCATGATTCATTTTTTCTTGACTTTTTGATCATTTTCTTGATCATTGAAAATCATAGAAGACTGAGATATTGAAGATAGGTCTTCCATTTGGAGTTCCAGTAATCATAGTCCCAGCCTAGAGATGGAAATGGAGAAGGCACAAGGGATTGAACTGAATCTTTTCTGACTCTATGGCATCTCCCCCAAAGTGTGTCTTTTAACATGAACAAATGTTAACTTTTTGTGTGTGATATCTATCTTTACAAGTTGTGTACACTCACAGAATCACATAAAGGGAGGAAGAATAGTATGATGGAAAGAGTCCTGTCTCTGGAATTAGAGGATCTGAATTCAAGTCCTGCTTCTGATGCTTACCACTTTTATGACCTTGGACATTTCACTTACCCTCGCCCCACTCTGGACATCATTTTACTCATTTATAAAACAATCAGTAGAATTCATTGGTTTATGAGATTCTCTCCAGCTCTATAGCTGTGAACCTTCCTTCCTGGTCACAATGAGAATTGAAAGGAATCTCATGAGAAGTTATCTAGTTCAATCAATATTTGAACAGAAATCTCCTCTATGACAATATTAGCAAATACATTATAGAAAAAGAAATATTTGATGGACTCTTGGGTGACTGGGATTCTGGCTAAGATTTTTTTAAAGTGATAATTCAATTCAAACTAAGAAGCCAGTGTTCAACAAATATTTTGATGTCTACAGTGTGTATGGAACCATGCTAGGTACCAGGGTGAATACAAAGATTAATAGGATGCAATCCCTCCTCTTAAGGCACTTACTTTCTAATAAGGTAAACTATTTAATGAAAACATAAGAACTACAAGTTAGAATAATACAGTAGGTCATAAAAAAGGCACAAAGTGCTATTGGAGTACAGAAGAAGATTGAGATTTATGGAGAATATGACATTTGAAGTGGAAATGAAAGAGAATGGTATTAATTCTTGATTGTCCACTCCATTTGGGCAGGTACATTGTCTTACTTGGCATTATAAATTTACCTTACACAGTGCATTGTACGAAGAAGATATTTACTAAATGTTTGCTAAATTGATGAATGAATTCTAGTCAGAAGGGAAATGAATTCCCTAAAGTGAAGAAGTGGAGAAGATTAAATATTTTCAGACAGTGGTAGATAGTTCAATTTGACTACAATGTAGTTGTTTTGTCTTGTTTTGTTTTTCAGAGAAGTAATGGAAAATAATGCTGGAAAGGGATATTAGGGTCAAATCATAGATGGCCTTGAATGCCAGGTTAATGAATTTGGAATTTATTTTGTAGGTACTTTGGAAGATTGCAGATTTTTTACCATGATAAAAGCAGTGTTTAGAAAAAAATCTAAAAATAATGTTAAAGATGAATTGGAGAAGAGAGAAGTTGGAAACAAAGGGAACAGCAATGAAGTTCAGTTATTTGAGTCAGTCATGCTAGCTGTATGTGTCTTAGCTTTCTCATCTCTAAAATGGGAATAACAATACTTTCATCATCTACTTAAGATAATAATTAATTAATTGTTAAGACTACATAATGTTCAGAATATTTTATTAATGTAAAGTGTTATAGAAATGCTAGCTACTATTGTTGTTTTTGTTATGGAAAGTCTTACTCTGATACCTTATGACAAAAAGGAAGGTTGCTTTTGGGCTCTCAGAGGTTATGCCAATAGAAGACACAAGCTGACACAGCTTCCCAAAATGAAATCAGCCTCAGCTATCTCTCCAGCTCTGATAGTCTGAGGACAGCCTTGCTAAATACAAGAGAATTATCATCAATGGATTATGCAACAGACTATGATTTTTCTTGGTTCACAGCAAGTTACAAAGAGCATTAACTAAGACATTCAAGTTTTGTGGGCAGTACTGAAACATTAGAGAGGATAATCCTCCTCTTTCCCAATGATTTTTTTTAAATCTTTAAGGTAAAAGGCACATGGTTATTGGTCTTTGCGTCCCAACCTCATGGATTGACTCCTAGCTCTGGCCCTTATTAACTGCATGATCGTAAGCAGGCCACCTCATACATTCATGCCTAAGTTTCCTCAACTGGGATAGAATACTACCATTAGCATGACCTAGCTCACAGATTTGATGTGAGGAAAGTACTTTGCTAACTTGAAATGGCTCTAGAAATGTGAGCTATTATGAGAAGAAGCATTGTGTAATAGATAAAAAGCTTACCCTGAACCAAGACTTGAGTTCAAGGCCACACTTGCAACATAAAGGCTGGATGGTGTCCTTGGCCAAACTACTTAACCTCTGAGTATCCCAGGCAAGCTCTCCAAGAATAGGTGGCAGAGAAGAGGTCAACCTTTTTTCACTGAAACAGTTTCCTCACCTGGGAGTTCCCTATGCCAATGAATTCACCAGTTCACTCCCTATCCCTAATATTGCCATATGCAAACTGAAAACTCTAAGCTTGTCACTTTCCAAGGCACTAAGCTTTGGAGAGGGGAGAAGGAGCAGTGTGTAAGAGGAAAATAAAAGGTGAAGTGTGATTGCATTCCCCAAAGCAAAAAGCCTAATTTTATCTCTGCCACATGGGGAAGAGGACTTTGTCATTTGCAAAAGGGTTTTGTCCTGACCAAAGCAGGATTCAGTGTGACAGAATTTAAATCCAAAAAATCTCACTCCTCTGCTAAGTGTCCAAGCATAAGACCTCTGTACCTCCCAGGACCTAGAAGTATGTAATCTTTCAGATTTTTCCAGATTCTACTTATTAGCAGAATTATTGACAGGAAGCATGAACACAGCTGAAATTGGAGACATGTAAGTTATGCTGGAGACATCCCTGCACCCTGGATGGCACATGACCTACCCAGGATGTAACTTCTCATCTATAAATGAGATGGGTAACTAGGTGATGCAGGGGGTGGAGTACCAGTTCTGAAGTCAAGAAGATATGAGTTCAAATCTGACCTCAAACTAGCTTCATGTTTGCCTCAGTTTCCTCATCTGTAAAATGAGGATAATAATAATAGCACCTATCTCCCAGGATTGTTGTGAGAATCAAATGAAATCATAGTCATAAAGTGCTTAGCACAGTGCCTGGCATATAGCAAGCTTTATATAAATGTTAACTATTATGATGTAACGAGACTTAAAAGAAACCAATCACAATGGAACTTCCATGATCTAAATAAGATAATGTGGCATAGCAAGGAAAGATACTAGATCACCAGAGGTCAGAAGACAGTTAGTTCTAGTCCTATCTCTACTAACGGCATTGGCTAAGAAACACAAATTCGCTATGTCTCAGTTTTCATGCACGTAAAATAAGAGGATTTAAATAAAATAGCATTAACTCTAAAACACCAGAGATTTTGTTAATGCTGTTCCCTCCAAAGGTCCTCATTATGGGAAGCTACATTGTAGTTGATCAATTAAGTTGAGCTCTGAAGGATCCTGGGGATTCTGAGGGACAAAAGTGAAAAGAGGTAATATTTCAGGCATTGTTTTAGTGAGTGAAAACATATAAAAATAGGAGACAAAATGTCCTGCCCAGAAGGCAACAAGTAGGACAATTTGGTTGAAACAGAGTGTATGATGGGAAATAATGTATAATCAACTTGAAAAGATAGGTTGGAGACAGAATGTGTCAAACAATGAAGTTGGATTTTTATTTGTTTTGTTTTGTTTTGTTTGTTTTTAATCCTAGAGACAATAGGAAGACACTAGGGCTTCTTGAGCAAGGGAATTAGGCAGTGAAACCTGTACATCTAGAATATCATTTTGGCAGTTGTATGCACTATGGATTGGAGAAGAGACAGATGGCTCAAGGAGGTCACTTAGTAGACTATTATAATACATAAAATGTGAGATGTTTAAGTGTCTGATCTTGACTGGTTGTGGTAGTAGTGGAGAGAAAGAGTTGAGTTAAATAAATGCTATTAAGATAGAAGTGGCAAGACTTGGCAACTGATTTGAGGTGGAGGTTGAGTAAGGTTCAGTGGGAGTTCTAGATTGGAAACTAGAATTTCCAGAAGGACAGTGGTTCTCATTACAAAAACAGAGACAGTTTAGAGAGAAGTTTAGCAAATTCTGCTTTGAACATGTTGAGGTTGAGATACCTGTAGGCCATTTAGTTAGAGACATTCAACAGGCAGTTAACAATATAGTATTGGAGCTCAGGACTGAATACCTAAATGTGAGAGGTATTTGCAAAAAGAAAATAGTTGAATATAAAGAAACTGATGAAATCATAGAAGGAGTATGTGTAAAGAGAGAAAAGGAGAGAAAGCGAAGAAAGGAGAAGAGAAAGAAAGGGAAAAGAAAAGAGGAGAAGAGAGGGGATCAAGGAAAGAAGAAGTGAGGAGTGTAAGAGAAAAGGAGAGAGAAAAGGAGAGGAGAGAAAGAGAGGGAAGGAGAGGGAAGAGGAAGAGGGGGGAAGGAGGGGAGACGAGTAGAGAGGAAGAAAGAGAGGGGAAGAAGAGAGGAGAAGAAAGTGAGAAAGTAGGAAAGAAAAACAACAGGAAGAGAGAAAAAAGAGGAGTAGGGGAAGGGAGAGGAGAGATGTGAGGGGAAGAGTCAAGAAGTGAGTGGAAGGTGAGAAACAGGTGGCAAAAAATGAAAATAATTTTTTTCTATGATTTTGATGAGGATGAAAGAGCTCTAGGATAATAACTTCAGAGAAGTGAATATTGACTCTTTTCATCCTCATAACAACCCTATAATATAGCTACAAGTCTTATTCTTATTTTATACATGAAGAAATTAAGGTTCTGAATAGTTCAGTGACTGGCCTATAGAAATGCTGCTAGTACGTGAAAGAAGGAAAATCAAACATTGGTAATCCTGCCTTCACATCTATCCCAGAATCCACCATGCCATACCACATAGAAAACCACTGCTTCAATGGGATCACAGTTTCAAAAACTTAATGTTCTGACTGGGGGAGAGGTGAGTTATTCTGTTCCCTATACTCCAATTCCAAACAGCTAGAAGATAAATTGGTGTTAGCTGTACTTAGGATATTGCCAGGCATAAATAGGCAGGCTTCTCTCAGAAGGCTCACAGTTCCTGAATAACAGAGCTGAGACTAGAACCCAGGTCTTTGACTCTAGATCTAGGATTCCTTCCACTATATTATATGATCTGTGCGATGTTCAATAGGGAGAATGAACAGGATGTGATGATGTTTTCTGGATATGGCAAATGAAGGAGAGGAAGGGGTCAACAATGATTCAATCCCTGGCTGGTAGGGTTTATTTTTATGGAAGGAGCAGGTGATCCAAATCTAGAGACCATCCGTAAAAACTTGATATATTCTGACAGGCATAGTTCCCTTGGTAATTCTCTGCTCTGGCCAGAGTTGTTACTGAAAGATAAAATGTAAAAGAATGTTTTCTGTGTGTTATCCAATTGCTGATAGAGTTAAAGTCCACATGTGTGGTCTAAATGAGGCCAGAGTTTCTGTGAAAATACTTGGAATCAGAATGTGGAAGGCCTCCTCAATGGAAATTCATTCCTTCCAGGAAGTCTCTCTTGGATGATTCTATCCCCTTGTGTTTCTCTTTCCATCCTTAACTAAATCACCAATTTCTTTTCTGGAGTTTATGTTCAGTCTGTGGAATTAATTACCAATTCATTCCCTAGAGATATTTAAAGAAGAAAGGCATCTTTTCCCTGTCTCTAGCTTAGAAAATTATTCATTCATTCTCTCACTTCAAGTATCACCTCTATGTGACTGACTCTCGCATCACAGGATGTGCTAACTATATCCAGGCCTACCTAATCTTTCAGAGCTCCAGTCTACTGCTTTGTGAGCACTGAATGTGGGACCATTATGCTGCTAGATCACAGAATAGGCATCAAGTGAGGATCATTACAGCAGCAGTCATATTGTGAGTAGTAAATATGATGTGCCAAGAGTAAAAATACTCCAAACACTACCTTTGAAAGAACAAAAATATTTGAGGGGTAATCCCTTACCAGTATGTTCTCTGGGCAGACTTGGGGAAAACCAAGCACAATATGATGTTAAAGGAGCTGTGATTTCAACTTATTCAAGGAATTCTAACCCTTGGCTTTGTTAATTCATTGCTTTAGTAAATATAATTTAATCTCTATATGACCAAGTAATCTTTTTCTGGTCACACGAAATTCGGATAGAAATTAGAATCTCAATAGGATGGTGCCTTAACCATGGCAGATTTATGAGTTATTATTTGTTATTCATGTCCCTAGATAAATAACTTAAGACAGGACTAGAAAAAATAGCAGTATATAGCTCGAAACTGGTGTTTCAAACATATATCAGAAGTGAAGTGGTGTAGCTTCAACTTGGAAGGCTATTTTAGAGTACTATCTAGTAGTTGATTAGATACAATAACCTATGAGAATTGCTTTTTTATTTATACATGCCCAATAAGTGAGCTGTGTCAGTTCAAGACAAATGCTCAACTTGGTGACTTACACAAATATAGGACTGACCCTGAGCAGACTAGAATCATAATCCCTGTTGCCAATAATGGATGAAAACTTTATCCTTCCTATGTCAAAGTGACTATGTCACTCCTCTCCTCCAAAGCTCTCCACTTATCTCCACTGGCCAAAGGACCATATCCATATTTCTTACCCTTCCATTTTAAACTTTCTACAATCTTCCCTGAGCCCACTTTTCTGTGCTGATCAACCATTTTCTACCACATGAAGACAGCATTCTCAATAGAGTATTTTACTTACTCTTTCCTATATACACTTTTTTCATCTCCAATTCTGTCTTTTATCTTCTGCCTAGAATACCAAATTCACCATCTCTGTCCATCATTTTAAGTCCTTCCTGTCCCAAGACTAATCTCTACCCCACGTAATCTAATTTTTCCTCAGAGAGAACAATAGTAGCAATAGGGAAAGAGGGAGGCCCCTACATGTGTAGTGAGGCTCCATATATTGTTAGTACCTGTCCTTGTGTGGCTCAAAGAGAAGCAAAATAGACACCTCTAGCATTCTCCCTCCCCTTCTCTAAGGCTTTCAATCCAATCAGCAGAAGAAGCAGGAGGTTGGGGCCAAACGTCATACTCTAGTTTTCTTAGAGAGAAAGAGAGTATTAGGTAGTGTATTTATCTGCTCCCTTAAATATTGTTTGTTTAGGTGATACAGTTGAGTTCCATTTAGCTTTAATCACTTAATCATTTTGGGGAATAAAAGGAGATCCTAAGCTCTATATCCAAGGTTTAATACCTTTCCCACCTAATACCAGCTTAACAATGAACACATATAGAGAATAACGAAGAAACCCATTTATCCAAACCCTTGCAAAACAGCAATCAGAGAATGTATACATAGAAGAGTATATGTCAAACAATATAGAATGAAGTAGTTCTCTCATTGAGAATGAATGATTCAGCTCAGCCAAGAGAAAGGCTGCTGGGTCCCATCCAAAGGCAAATTCCCTGAAGTCTAGAGAGTAGAAATCTGAGAATAGGGACATGATGGAGACTGCCCACTTCTTTCAAATCTTCCTAGAGTCCTTTCCTCTATCAGCTGGATGCAGATTTGACCTCTCCCATCTTCTCTCAAAGCTGGAAGCAGACTCAATGCTATACATAGAAAAGACTTATGTGGTGAGTCCCAAAAGGGAACTGTTGCTTGAAGAGTCCACAAAGGGGTGAATGGCTGAATACCCCACCTCTCACACAGTGCAGGCCATTCATTTCCACCAACAAGGAGAGAATCCCATATTAATGGGTTTGGGGACAGCAGTTATATTTAAATAAAGTAAAGCTATCTTTAAGACTTCATTGGTCCAGGAGCTAAGGCTTAAAACATTGACTTAGCACAATGTCCCAGGACATAACACAGTGCCTGTTATATAGTCAGTCAATAAGCATTTATTAAGCATTTACTATGTGCCAGGCACCGTACCAAGCAAACAATAAATGCCTATACTGACTTAATTTAGTTTCTTTTTTGCTTAAGTATAAAATACTCAACACAGGAATAGACTGGAGCTAGTAGCTTTTTTAAAAGTGCTTCTAAGTCCTTTCTGTGTTGTATCATTTTATAATCTACATATTTCCTTTTCCCTTATACATAAACCGTAAAATAGCCACTCTTGGAGTTTGCAAAATAGGGAAGGAGAGTTAGAAGGAAATGAAGCAATGGGTATTAGGTATACATTTATTCATACTCCTAAGAGAACAGGTAATGAAGAATCAGATTCAACAAGTCTCTTAATTTCAGGGAATAAAGAAGAAGGGTCTTCCTATTCTAGAGATGTAAAATTAAGTGTGCAAAGGGAACAAGCATTTATCTTTAAATACTGTTAAAGTGGTTTACAAATATTTCATTTGATCTTAAGTGATCTGTAAGTGTTTATGTTATAGTGAAAGGTAAATATTTGGGGCCAAAAGGTTGCCTGCCAAAAGCTAACTTCCACGAGGAAACAGTGTTTGGTTGGAAGGCAACCAAGATCAGCAAGGCCCTAGGCTCAAGCAAGGATCTTTTGTAAAGCCATTATAAAAGCAACTCCGTGTTTTCTTTCCCCAGGAAGGAATCAGCGTCTGGAGAAATCCTGAAATAGGTATGTGTGGAAGCCTTGGTGTGATCTAAATGGTCTTTATATTTACTTCCTCTGAGGTGCATTGCCAGAGACAATGGAAAGTTGCTAGAGGTCAATTTCAGATGCCAAGTGAGATTATCTGAGCTTGAGTTGGCTGAACTCTTTGATTCACTCTTTTATGACCTTTTGATATTACCTCCTGTCACCTCTTTCTGATTGGTGTCAGAAAAGGGAAGAAAGTCAAGAATTAATAATGAGAATATGCCTCATTCAAAGGCAAAAAAGCTCAATTGATGTATTGGCTATTGGGCAAAAACAGACTTGATATAAGCTTGACAAAAGGAAAGACTGGGCCAGGTGTAGGGAACCTGGCCACATGTGACCTTCTAGGTCCTCAAGTGTGGCCCAATAATTATGTGAAGTTTGGATTCAGTCAAAGGGCCACACTTGAGGACCTAGAGGGCCACATGGAGCCTCTAGGCTGCAGGTTCCCCACCCCTGGATTAGGTGAACCATGGAACAAACCAAACTAATGCATGTCTACTCTCTGCTATCGAAAAGTCAAAAACTTGATTTGAACATTAAGCATTCTACTGTCATCTTCCGTATTCAAAAATTTAGTTATTTTTTTATTATCTATTATCTTCCCTAAATGACAAATTCTTGTCTACAGAATGAAGTCCAAACTCCTTAGTCTGTTTTTCAAGGGCTTCTACTATCTGTCTTATTAGTTAGTGAAATGGAAAGCTCGTGATTTCTAATACTGGTTTAGCCATTACTATCTGTGGGGCCTTGAGCAAGTCATTCAGCCACAGTGGGCCTCAGCTCATCTATAAAAAACATAATTTGCACTCAATCATCTGGAGGGTCCTTTTAGTTCTAAATTCTATGATCTTCCCTATTGCAACTCATAAGGTATGCCACAACATACTCTACGATAGTATAGTATAAAGGGCACAGTCTATAAAGTCAGAAGTGTTGCATTTGAGTGCTGGCTTAACACTTAGTATAGTACTTATACAATGAATAAGCAAGTCCCCAAATATCCCTGAACCTAATTTTCTTCTTCTATAAAAGAAGGACAATAATACCTGTCCTTTGTACTGCAATGGGCAGCTAAGTGGCCTAGTAGATAGAGTGCCAGGCCTGAAGTCAGGAAGACTCATCTTCTTCAGTTCAAATTTGGCCTCAAACACTAGCTGTGTGACCCTGGGCAAGTCACTTAACCCTGTTTGCCTCAGTTCCTCATCTGTAAGATGATATGTAGAAGGAAATGGCAAACCACTCCAATATCTTTGCTAAGAAAACCCTAAACAGGGTCACAAAAAGTTGGACATGACTGAACAAAAAAAATCTACTTCAATTCCCAGAGTTGTTGGGAAGAAAAAAAGAAAAAAAAAACTTTGTAAAACTTAAAGTACCATAGAAATCAAATTATTATTACAGTATATTCCAGAGACCCGTTTATACTCCAAACTAATCCTTATTTTGTCTCTCTCATCAAAGCTTATTCTGCCTATTTCTCATTTCCATAAAGGTTCTGGGGTCCTGCCACTCCTGGTGGATAATTACCTCTCCTAGAACACTATTTCAGGAAAATCACAGCTATTCTTCATCCTCACTTCTTTGGCCACTTCATTTAGATCCTTCTCACCATCCACCTTGCCACTTCTCTTTCTCTACCCCCTTTTCAGATCCAGAACCATGAATCATTGTTAAATCTACTCTGCTAGTATTCCTGGATGGAATGTGCCAATCTTCTCCTCTATGGCCCCACTCATCATTCCTATAATTTTCTGGACCAAAGTAGCACTCCCTTATTCTCCTGTATACACTATTCACTTCACACAAATGTAAGCTTCTTAAGAGCAAAACCAATCTTTGCTTCTGTATTTTTATTCACTAAACTTAGCAAAGAGCTTGGGCATAAAGTAAATGCTTAAAAATAGTTTTTCATACAATCATTTATTCAATAGGCTCAACTCTCTGCTATGTGATGAGTGCTATGAATACTGTGCTGAACTCAAGAATCAAGAAGAACTGAATTCAGATCCTACCTCTGACACTTATTAACTGTGTAACTTTAAGCAAGGTATCATAGCTCCCTGACACTCAGTTTCCTTAGCTATAGTACAAACGGGTTCAACTTGGGCACCTTTTGAAATCTCTTTTAGCTCTAATTCTGTGATTCTAGTACTTAAATTCTTTCTGTTACAACATTCTGCATCATTCATTGTCCCAAGGCTAATTGGCCTAGTTTTAGTTTAATTTAACTCCTCTCTGAAATGTAACTTCTCAAAACAGTATTCCTAATAAGTGATCCTCTGCCTTTGCCTTAATAATTTAAGGAATGGAGAAACCACTGTTCCACAATGCAAGGAAAGTAAAATTGATTTTGGATATGATGCCCTATAATTTACTAAGAATTGATTCTAGTTCTACTTCATGAAGACATTTTAAATAAACCTGGATTAATGTTCATTTTATTTGAATTCAGTTCCTTCTGCTTTTAGAATTTTATGAGGCAGTCAAGTAAGGAAACTACATGGATCCATAGGCCAGTGGACCCACCAAGTAAGAACCTTCCTATTCCCATTAGTTAGCATGCCACAATTCATTTACAGGCTCCATATCTCAAAGAAAGTAGGATTGTTTGATAATAGAGTTCTTAAAAGCAGGGCCAAATAAAATGGAAATATTGCCTCTATTTTCTAGTTTTACTAAAACTCTACCTTAAGGCATTATGAAGAAGTAGATCAAGAAATTAAGCTTGAATTTAGGAAGGCATGGATTCAAATCTCCCCTCTGATACTTAGCAGCAGTATGACCCTGTCACAAACCTCTTCCTGGCTCAGATTCCTCCCTAAATCTTTTCTATTGAGTTTGCAAGTTGCAATCTGAGTTTCCTCTGCTGAAAGAAATCACAAATTTTATTCACTAATCCCTGGGGTTTCAAGGATAGGTAGTCAATAAACATTTAGTAAGCACTAGCTAGATGCCAGGTAAGTGCTCAATACTACAAAAAAATAGACAGTTGCACTTCTCAAGGAGCTCACATTCTAATGGGGGACATAACATGCAAACAACTATGTACAAACAACCTATATACAGAAAAAATGAAAATAACAAACAGAAGAAAGGTACTAGATTAATGGAGACCAGTAAAGTTTTCCCATAGCAGGTGGGATTTTATCTAGTATTCAAAGGAATCCAGGGAGCTACTATAGGTATTACAGAATAAGAGAGGAGTGAAAGACCAAAATAAATGGAAAAAGAACCTTCTGACCAGGAGACAGAGAAGGATAAAGACAAATAATGAGCTTTCTAAAAATCTTGAATGTGATGAGATTTAAAAACTTTGGGTTTGTTATTTTTCATTTTTTTTTAAATTTATCTAGACAACCTTCAAAAAAGACAAGTTACGAACTATGCATTTTTCACTCAAGAGCCTAGAATAAGACTGATAAAGACAGAGATTGAAGGCAATTCCAAAAACTCCACAAGGAAAAAATAATATTCAACTCCAGAGCATGTACTGATGAACCCTGAAGATTGAAACATTCTTTTGTTATTTATTTTATTGGGTTTTTTTGTTTGTATTTTCTTTTGCAACATAGCTAATATAGAAACATGGTTTGCCTGACTTCACATGTAATCAATAACAAATTACTTGCCTTCTTAAGGAGGCAAGATGGGCAGGAGGGACTGAGAGAATTAAAAAGTCCAAATTTTAAAAAAAAAAGTTAATTTTTATACGTAATTTGGAAATATTTAATGAAATAGTGTTCCTCCTATAGCAAAGGCAAGCTATAACATCCATAAGTTTACCATGAAAATTATGTCATTCTTTGTGGACCAGTGTCCCCAAATTGACTATTAAAAGATCTCTAAGGGGTAATGGGAAATCAGTAACATTTGTCAATTTTTGTACTTATTCACCCTCACTCCAAGATTTGAGACAGTTCACACATCATTATTTTGTTGCTACATATCTTCACCATTTTACCCAAATGATAATATAAATCTATGTTACTCAACAGTGAAGTTGGAGGGAAGGGTAAAGAGAAAGGAGGAGGTAATAAAAAGGAGGGCTGATAAAAGAAGGCAATGATGAGAAGCTATGGTAGGATGCTTATACCTTTTAGAGGATGGATAGGATAAAAAGAGAGAGAAAAGGATAAACAGAAAAAAAAATAGAATAGAAGGAAATGCATAGTTAGTAATCATAACTGTAAATTTGAATGAAATGAACTCACCCATAAAAGGGAAGCAGATGGCAAAATGGATTGCTGACCAGAGTCCAACAATATGTTGTTTACAAGTAACACACATGAAATAGAGAGACACACATAGAGTTAAAATAAGGGAAAGAGCAAAATCTATTATGCTTCAGCTGAAGTAAAAAAGGGAGGAGTAGCGATCTTGATTTCAGACAAAGCAAAAGCAAAAAGAGAGCTAATTAAGAGGCATAAGCAAGGAAACTACATCTTGCTAAAGGGAACCACAAAAAAATAAAGTAATATCAATGCTAAACATATATGTGCCAAATAACATCCCATCCAAATTCTTTAAGGACATGTTAAATTCATTACAGGAGGAAATAGATAGTAAAACTATACTAGTGGGGTACATCAAATTTCCCCTCTCAGAGCAGGACAAACCTAACCATAAAATAAATAAGAAAGAAATTAAGGAGATGAATAGCATCTTAGAAAATTTAGCAATGACAGACCTCTGAAGAAAACTGAATAAGACTAGAAAGGAGTATACCTTTTTCTTAGCTATACATGGCACCTTCACAAAAATTAACCATGTATTAGGGCATAAAAACCTCCAAGACCAAATGCAGAAAAGAAGAAATTTTAAATGTATCCTTTCATACCATAATGCAATAAAAATTATATTCAAGGAAGGTCCATGGAAGCATAGATTAAAAATTAATTGGAAACTAATTAATCAAATCCAACAGAATGAGGTCAAAGAACAAAACATAGAAATAATCAACAGTCTCATTGAGGAGTATGACAACAATGAGACAACATTCCAAAATTTATATATTTTGCCCTGAATACAGTTTTGACTGCATGCCACAAATATATGAATGCATACATCAGTAAAAGAGAAAGAACAGATCAAAGAATTGGGCATGCAACTGCAAAAAAATAGAAAAAGAACAAATTAAAAATACCCAAGTAAATACTAACCTAGAAATTCTGAAAGTCAAAGGAAAGATTAATAAAATTGGAAGAAAAAATGAGCTAATAAATAAAACAGGTAGTGGTTTTATGAAAAAAGTCAATAAAATAGGTAAACTGTGGGTTAATCTGATTTAAGAAAGAAAGAAGAAAACCAAATTATCAGCATCAAAAATGAAAGGGTGAATGCAACACCAATAAAGATGCAATTAAAGCAATTATGGAGTTATTTTGCCCAATTATAGGCCCATAAAACTGACAATCTAAGGAAAATGCATGAATATTTACAAAAATATAAATTGCCCAGATTAATAGAAGAGGAAATAGAATACTTAACTGTATTTGGGGGAAAAAAAGAAATTGAACAAGTCATCAATAAACTCCCTAAGAAAAATCCCCAGGATCAGATCAATTTCTGAGTGAATTCTCCCAAACATTTAAGGAAAAAATAATCTCATTACTATATAAATTATTTGGAAAAAAAATTGGTGAAGGAGTTCTACCAAATTCTTTTTATGATACAAATATGGTTTTGATATCTAAAACAGAAAGAGCAAAACCAGAAAGAAAACTATAGACCATTTTCCTTAATGAATATCAATAAAAAATTTTTTTCTTTTTTTAGGGATGAAAAATTTTTAAATAAAATACTAGGGAAAAGATTATAGTAATATAACACAGAGGACATACCAGGTGAAATTTATACCAGGAATGTAGGACTGGTGCAATTAGGAAAATTATCAGCTTAATTGACCATATCAATATCAAAACCAACAAAAATTATATGATTATATCAATACATGCAGAAAAAAGCCTTTAAAATATAATTCCCATTCCTATTAAAAACACTACAAAGCATAAGAATCAATGGTAACTTTTTTTAAGATGATAAGTAGCATCTGTCTAAAATGAAGAGCAAGAATTATCTCTAATGGGGATTAACTTGAAGCTTTCCCAATAAAATCAGGGATGAAGGAAAATCACCATTGTTATTCAATATTGTACTAGAAATGTTAGCTATAGCAATGACAAGAAAAATAAATTGAAGGAATATAAATAGGTAATAAAAAAAATATTACTCTTTGCAAATGACATGATGGTATGCTTTGAGAACCCTAGAGAATCAACCTTAAAAACTAGTTCAAACAATTAACTTTAGCAAGTTGCAGAATATAAAATAAATCCACATAAATCATCAGCATTTCTATATACAAAACCTAGCTGCAAGAGATAGAAAGAGAAATTCCATGTAAAATAACTATTGACAATATCCAAACCTGCCAAGACAATCCTAGGGACTAAGTGAACACAATTACAAAACACTTTTCTTACAAATAAAGTCAGATCTAAACAACTGGAGAAATATTAGTTGTTGGTGAATAGGATGAGCCAATATAATAAAAATGACAATCCTACCTGAGTAATTGACTTATTCATTGCCATGCCAATCAAGCTAAAGAATTATTTTATAGAGCTAGAAAAAACAATAACAAAATTCATTTGGAAGAACAAAAAGTCAAGACTATCATGGGAATCAATGAAAAAAAATATGAAGAAAGGCGGCCTAGTAGTTTCAGATTTCAAACTATATTGCAAAATGATAATCATCAAAATAATTTTGTACTGGCTAAGAAATAGAGGTGGATCAGTGGAATAGATTAAGCCCACAATACACGATAGTAATTAATCCTAATAATCTAGTGTTTGATAAACCCAAAGATCCAAGCTTTTGGGGTAAGAATCAACATTTGACAAAATTGCGGGAAAACTAGAAAGCAGTTTGTCAGAACCTAGGCATAGACCAGCATCTCCTCCTGTATACTAAGATATGATTAACATGGATAAATGATTTAGATACAAAGGATGATAACTTAAGTAAATTAGGGGAGCATGAGAAAATGTACCTGTCAGATCTATGGATGAGGGAAGAGTTTATGATTTAATAAGATATAAAATCACAGGAAGCAAAATGGATATTTTGATTACTTAAAATTAAAAAAACTTTTTCACAAACAAAACTAATGTAGCCAAAATTAGAAGGAAAACAGGAAACTGGACAAAATTTACAGCAAGTTTCTCTGATAAATGTCTCATTTCTCATATTTGCTATAAGGGAACTATTTTCTATAAGAAATGATAAGCAGGATGATTTCAGAAAAATCTGGGAAGACATACATGAACCAATGCAAAGTGATGTGAACAGAGCAAGGAGAATTTTGTATAAAGTTATAGCAATATTGTAAGAATGATCAATTGTGAGAGACAGCTACTCTCATCAAGACAAAGATTGAAGGCAATTCCAAAAAATCCACAAGGAAAAAATAATATTCACCTCCAGAGCATGTACTGATGAACTCTGAAATTATTTTGTTATTTATTTTCTTGTTTTATTTTGTTTGTGTTTTCTTCTGCAACATAGCTAATATAGAAATATGGTTTGCCTGACTTCACATGTAATCAATAACAAATTACTTGCCTTCTTAAGGAGGCAAGATGGGCAGGAGGGACTGAGAGAATTAAAAAGTCCAAATAAAAAATAATGTTAATTTTTATATGTAATTTGGAAATATTTAATGAAATAAATATATTTAAAAAAAGAAAAGCATTTCCATATCATCTCATTTCATTCTTAAAACAGCCCTGGGAAGTAAGTTCTATTACTATCCCCATTTTACAGATGAGGCAACTGAAGTGACTCACCCAGGGTCACACAGCTAATAAGTGGCAAAGGGAAGATTTGAACCCAAGTCTTCCTGACTCCAAATACAGCCCTATTTCTACTCTACAATCTAGCTGGCTTTTCCCCTCTTCCTTTAAATAAGAGAGAAAGATGTGTACATAACAGAAGCTACCAATGCCCTTGTTTCCATCTCCTGTACCCCTTCTCAAATATTCCACAAGTTTATAATACTCATCCCTAAAGGAGAAGGTGGGAAAAGGGATGATGAATTTGTTAGTAAGGGCAATTAACAGAGCTCAAGGGAAGAAAACCTATGTGAAGGGAGGTTTTGACTCAAGACATGTAGTGGAAGATATCCTGGTTCTAGAGTCTTGAGCCTTATAACAAACTAGCGGTAGGTGCTATTATTATCTTCATTTTACCTTTAAGTAAACTGAGGCAATCAGAGGATAAATGGCTTGATGGAATTTATAGAACTAGTAAGTGTCTGATGCCACATTTGAGCTCAGGCCTCCTTGATTCCAGGCCCTATATTCTGTCTACTGGGTCACCAGCTGCCTCTTGGTCCCACTTGCCAAGTCGCTTAACACATATGAGCCTCAATTTCTTCCTTTACAAAATGAAGGACTTGTACTAGGTGACCTCTGAGGTTCCTGCTATTTTTAAACCTTTGATCCCATGTGATTAAAAAGCAAAGTCAGCATTTAAGACGTAAATCACCCACATCCCAAATCCAAGAACCAGGTAAATCTCAGACAGTTACCTAATACTGGAAAAGTCAGACGGAATCAGGGATAACACACTAGGATGAACAATGGGTATATGTCAGTGAAATAAGTGTTTTCCGTCTTCTTGGTAAGATAATAGGCTATAATGTCTCTTCAGCACACTGTTGAAAAAGATACACTACTACTCCCAAAACAAAATCATCATCATCAAAAGAAAACAGTAGATTAAGGGAAATGCTTATGGCAGATAGTATAGATAAGAATGTGATGTCTAAGGACATAAAGAACTGTTAAAAATGAATAAAAATGTACCATAACTTTCAAAAGAAAAAAACAGGAATTTTTAATAACCACTTTAAAAATGTTCAGCCTTACTAAACTGAGTTACCTCCTCATATCCATCAAAATAGCAAAGAAAAAAATTAAAAACAAGAAGCTCAGTGCTGGCAGGGATATAAAGAAAAAAATAAACACATTCTTTGTAAGTGGAATTGTAAACTTGTCGAATCTTTTTTTGAGAACAATCTGGCAATATGTTATAAAAGTTACAGAAATAATCCCATCCTTTGACCTACTTTTTCCTTGGTTGGGAAAATACCCTGAAAGTGTTATCAAAAACAAAAACAAAACCAAAAAAAAAAAAAGAAGAAGAAGATGTATATATTCCAGGATACTCATAGCATTATTATTCATAGCATTCATATTTAAATATGAAAAAATACATGCATCTTGGAAGACTAGGTGAACAAACTGTGGTACATTAATATAATAGAATGCTAAATGCAAACAAGATCACAAGTAAGAGGAATATAAGGCAATATGGAAAGACCCTTAAGAAATGCTTCAGAGCTGAAAAAAAAAGTTAAATAGAACAGAGGACATACTAATTATAGCTACTTTAGAGAAACAGTGAATAGGAATCAGTGGACAAAAATGCTGTTGAGAACTTAGAGGAAATAAATAAAAAATTCTTATGATGTTTAATGACCTGGATTTAACTTATTTAAATATAGTTGAAAACAAGTCTAATTGATATTATTAGTATTCAATATTGTTTATAAAAGTGCGGCTAGGTAGTGCAGTGGACAAAGTGCTGGGTCTGGAGTCAGGAAGACATTTTCCTGAGTTTAAATCCAGCCACACTCACTTACTGGTTGTGGGAAGCTGGGCCAGTCACTTAACCCTGTTTGCCTCAGTTTCCTCATCTGTAAAATGAGCTAGAGAAGGAAATGGCAAATGACTCCAGTATCTTTCCTGAGAAAACCCCAAATGGGATCACAAAGAGTAAGACACAACTGAAAATGATGGATAACAACAATGTTCATAAATAATTTAAAGGAACATTTCTAGAATCCAGCTATCCACTTGCATTTGAACTGTTGTCCTAAGAATATTTATCATTCTGATAGCTGAAATTTATGGAACTCTTAGCTGTGACTTACAGTTCTGGGTTCCCACTGATTCACTTCAATCTTTGTTGTTGTTATTATTCAGTAGTGTCAGACTCTTTGTGACCCTATGGACCATAGTACACCAGACCCTTGACCTGAAGCACTCATCTTCCCATGCCATACATTTTAACACTGTCCATGGGGTTTTCTTGGCAAAGATACTGGATTGGTTTGCCATTTCTGTCTCCAGTGGATCATCTTTTGTCAGAACTCTCCACTATGACCTGTTAGTCTTGGGGAACCCTGCATGACATAGCTCAGATTTCATTGAGCTACACAAGCCCTCTACCATGACAAGGCAGTGATTCAAGAGGGGAGTTCAATCTTAAAGGTTTCTTAATAAGCCCATATCTAGTATCCATCCCAGCTAAGGAAATACTGGGAACACCTGAATGATTTGTTGGCTCATTTCTAGCTCTCCCTACTTGGGAGGCAGGGCAGAGGAGGAATGGTCTTCTGTTCCCCTGTAAACAGAGTGTTTCTAACAGTCATTTAACCATAATACATATTTATTAAAAAGTTTGGGCAGCTAGGTTGCACAGTGCATAGAGAGCCAGGCCTGGAGTCAGGAAGACTCATCTTCCCTAACCTGGCCTCACACACTTACCAGCTGTGTAACTTCAGCTTTCATTGAATGGCCAATAATAGGGCCCAGACCAAGCCTTTGTTGCTCGTTATTTGGGTTTCGATGGCTTAGAGTGAATGCAAATAGCAATTGTTTTCTGTTCTGGCCAGAAACTCTGAGGGTCTTCTTCTCCCAGAATGATTCTTTTGTGATGGTGAACTGATCATCTTTTGTCTTAATTCTTACCTAGACTTTAGTCATTGAATGAGCATTGCCTCAGACAAACTGAGTCCTGAGAAAGATCTTAATTTAAAAAGGCCAAGGTCATTCACTGTATCCTGGGCCATCTCCAATCATTTTGACTCTTGTCTGGCCACTAGACTCCAATGGCTCTAGAGGATAGCTTGAGGCTAATGACTTTGCACAGCTCTGCCTCACTAAAACCCAATTCACTGGCAAGTCAAGACATCACCCTTGTTATGTGACTGCTTTTCTTCAAAAACAAAGGCTGAACAGCAACAAGCTGTGTGATCCTGGACATGTCATTTAACCCTACTTGCTTCAGTGTTCTCATCTGTAAAATGAGCTGGAGAAGGAAATGGAAAACCCCTCTTTGCCAAGAAAATCTCAAATGGAGTAACAAAGAGTCCAACACAACCAAAAAATGACTGAACAACAACAACAAACAGATAATGTATTAGGATCCTAACCTGGTGAGCTACTCTGGGTGACTGCTTCCTTCCCAACCCAGCGGTTCAGCCTTAGTTCCAACAAAACCCACAGCAAGACTTAGTAAAATTTCAATGATATGCTCTGCTGTTATGGCTCTTAGAACTGATCTAATAATGTTAGTTGCCCTCCTCATTCTCCCTAAGGTACCATTTTCTTTACTTTGCCATTCACTGACGTTACTCTGATTCCCAGCCACCACTGCCATTCTTTGGCATGTTCCACAGTTGTCCCAGGTCTCATAACTCTGAGCATGGCATAGGAATTCTTTGGTGTGCTCCTGGAAGCTATTGATGCTATCACTGCTTTTGCCTTTGCTGGTTCTTCTATCCCATGGCAGTACAAGACCATTCTTCAGTCCCCTGTGGCGTTTATGCCCCTGGACTATACCAGAAAAAGTAACTGCCTTTTGGAGCCAATTAGGTCCCTTCAATTGCAGCCCCCCATAACACAATGGAAAGGGCTACTCAGCAGCTTTCAGAGCTGTGGGATTTATTTACATGGGACTTTGTAATTCTAAAACATTTCACTTACTGCTGCTTCATTTAGCCCTCACAACAGAATTCTGATGTATCCAAGGTATACAATACAGATATCATTATTCCCAATAACTCTTAAACTTTTTTGTATTGTACTCCTACCCCCAGCTCAGTAGTCTGGTGAGCTTTCAGAACAATGTTTTAAAATACATGTGTGTGTGTGAGTATAAAAGAAGATGATGATATTTGAATGCAGCTATTAAAATCAGAAAAAAAAATTCACAGACTCTACAATAAGAATTCCTGTAATAGAATAAAAATTCCTTGAGGGCAGGGAATATTTCATTTTTGTCTTTGTATCCCCAGTGCTTAGCACAGTGCCTGGCCTATAGTAGGTACTCAATAAATGCTTGTTGCTTTTGGTTGATTTTATTTATATGGAGTCTTTGTCTCAGAGAGTTTTACTAATTTTCTCCTTCATATAACTCAGACTTGAACCAAGGTCCTCTCTCTCTTTCTCTCTGTGTATATATATATACATATATATATATGTATGTATGTATATATGTATGTATATGTATATGTATATATATATATGTATATATATATACCAGGTATATGCATATACCAGGACATGACACTAACTTCCCTATGATTATGGAATTGGTTGATTCATCACCATTGTTTCAATTCTTTCTCCTGCAATTAGTGGGACAGAGATAAGGGTACAATCTGTGGTCACAGAACTAAATGAATCTAGTTGGTCAGCACAGGGAATCAAACCCATGACCATGATATCATTCTCAACTGACCCTAACAAAATGAGTTAAACAGCTGTATGTAGGTAACATACTTTAATGGAAAAAGCAAAGGACCAGGAACCGGAAGACTTGAAATTTTGACCTGGTTAAGGACAGTAATATGCCAATAATGAGAAGCAGTATTAAAGAGGGTGGGGGTTTGGGGGTGCTCTTAGATGCACAGAGGCACCCCAAGATCGTGGGGAAAAGCCCAAATCACGGCACGGATCTACCTGAATGAATTCAACTCAGATCTTCTTCCATCCAGAGAAAAAGTTTATTAAAGATAAGCATATAGGCCAGACTCCAAAGAAACCCAAACATCAGTGATCTAAATAGGGTTCAAGGTGGTCAGGTGACGCTCACAAGCAGCGTAAGGCAGTCTAGAAAGCTCAGTGTCTGAGTGGGGGCTGGGACTAGGACGGTCAGGCCAGGTAACGGTTGGGCGGGCATGGGGTCTCATCCTCTAAGGGCATGAGAAATTCCCCGCCTCTGAGTGGGGACTGGGGTGGCACCTGACGCCCTTAGGATGGGCGGGCATGAGGGATCTCAGCTTCTAAGCTTGAGAACAGCTCAGCATCAGAATGGGAGAAAGGTGAGCCTTGATTGGGGAGGGGCCAAGCAGCTTGGAGTGATGGGAGGAGGGGTCCAAGGAGTGGCCAAGCAGTTTGGGGTGAGGGGAGGAGGGGTCTAGGGAGATCTGGATGGGAGTGGCCAGCAAGCTGGGGCGAATAGAACACTGGCCCTAGCTAGGATTAAGGGTGGGAATGGCCAGGAAGGCAAAACAATGGGAAAGCCAGTTGATGGGGGAGGCGGACCCTTTGGAAAAGAGTCCAGGTGAGAATTTCCATTTGGAATGTCTGAGTGATTTGAACAGACAATGAGAATAGATAATGAAGGGAGCTGGAAGGGGAAGTTTGCTTTCAAAGGGAAATAAGGCAGTTTCTAAAACTTTAAGGGTTTCCTGGGACAGGGAAACAAAATTGAAGCCAGGTTCTTTTTGTCAAAGAGAGATAAGTGAGTCTACAAGGAATCTAAAAGTTTTAAGGATTTTCTGGGAATTGTAGGTAAACCTCTTCAGTATAATGTAGTGGACAGAGGACTGGCATGTGTTTGAATGCTGTCTCTGATCCATAATACCTCTGTGACTGTGAACAAATCATGAAACCCCTGAGTGTCCCCAGGCAACTGTGGAAGACTAAGTTATAGACTCATGACTGACATCAATCAATAAAGATAATTTCTATACTGGTGAATCACATTTGGAGATTCCAGTTTGAGCCAAACTTGTGAGAGGTAACTGCTCTTGATGAGAGAAGAAAATGTCTCCCTGTTGCTCCTCTCCTCCATCCTTTCCATTGACCATGTCTTTGGAAAGATCCTAGAAGAGAAGAAGGAACCCATGTTCAGAAAAAGATAAATGCTGAAGAATAGCCAGCTAAAGGCAAAGCAACTTCAAGGTATATGACTCTTTGAATCAGAAAAAAATTCTGGCTATGGACTCAAAGAAGGACTTCTAAAAAGCAGTTTAATTTTTGAACACATACGTACTCAATACATGTGCCTCACTACATCATACTCTTATGTTTAAAACATTCTCACCTGGAGAATATGCATGTTTTCTATGTGCACTTAGTATAGTGCCTGGAGCATAGTAGGTGCTTAATAAATGTTTTATTGAATTGAAAATTTAAATTCTGGGACTGTACCCCAGATTTTGGAAGAGAAATAATGTGTTCCAATCATTCATATTATAATACCTTAAAGATCTCTGTTCTAAAATCTAATTGAGGCCACTGGCTGATAATTAGCAGAAGGGCATAGTAATTTTTATATTACCAATTTCACAGGGCTGTTAGGAAGAAAGTGTCTTGTAAACTTTAAAGTACCATAAAAATGTAGGATGTTGTTATTAGCATTAATAGTATCAACAGTGGAAGGGAGAAGGTTTAAAAACCTTGGTTTTGCCATTTACTCTCTTTGTAAACTTAGGCAAGCACCTCAACTTCTCTGAAGCATAATTCTTTCATCTAAAAAATAAAAAGGTTGACCCCCAAGTTCTCTAATCCAATGACACTAGCCTTCTGGCTTTTCCCATAAACAAGACACTCCATCTCTCAGCTCTGGAATTCTCTCTGGCTGTCTCCCATACCTGGAACACTCTCCCTCTTCCCCTCTAACTGCTGACATACCCGGCTTCCTTTAGGTCTCAACTAAAATCCTGCCTTGTGCAGGAAAACTTTCCTAACCCCTCTTAATTTTGATTCTTTTTTTTATTATTTATTATTTATTATTCATACTGTATGTAACTTCTTTTTTTTTTACATATTTGTTTGTGTTTTGTCTTCCCCATTAGATTGTAAGCTCTTAAAGGGCAGGAGCTGTCTATTGCCTCCTTTTTATGTCCCCAGTGCCTGGCCATAGTAGGCACTGAATAAATGTTTATTATTGATTGATTGATTGATTTAATGGCTTATCTATAAGATAACAGTTGTGAAAGTTCTTTGCAGAATTAAAAATTCAATTTTCATACTTAAGTGACTATGCCGCATGGAGCCAACCCTGGGATTGCTAAGGCAACCATGCCATTCTGGTGAAGCAGAAGCTCTGACAGGTCCTAACCAACAGAAAATCTCCGAGAATGAGCTGGTGACTGTATTTTCGTTTTCTGAGAACCTTTGCGATTCTAACTTCAGAAATGCTCATTATCAGACTGGCTACTGGGTGTTGAATTTTATTTTACTATATTGGTTTTGTTTAATTGATATCTTTTGTTTTCATAACACTTTCACTTTCATAAACTTTCACTTCTAAATATTTCTCTCCTCCTCCCTATCTTCTCCAAAGAGTCAGCCTTTATCACAAAGAATGAAAAAGAAAGAAAATAAAGCAGTTCAGCAAAATTAACCAACCCATCAAATGAGTATAACAATATCTATAATGTTTCACATCCCAAAGTCCTCAACTCCCCCCAAAAAGGGACAGAAGAACATCCTCTCATCTCTTCTTTGGGTACAATCCTGGTCATTATTAGTTTCCCACATTTCATTCTTTTTGTTGTGTTGCTGTTCTCGCCATTTGCATTGTGCTAATCGTTGTTACAGTGTTTTCCTGGTTCTTATTACCTCACTTGCATTGGTTTCTACAAGTTTTACCAACTTCTCCGAATTATTCATATTCACACTTTCATAGAAGCTTTGGAATATGCCATGATATTTATGCACCATAGTGTATTTAGCCATTCCTCAGTTGCTTGACATCTAATTTATTTAACTACATCAACTCCTGAAGGCAATCCAGGAAGTCATCCCAGGCCCATGGTCTGCCTAATGGAGGGAATGTCCACACCAAAGAAATCATGGATCAATGTAAATGTGAAAATATGTTTATACAATATTAATTCTGAAAAAAATAAAGGAACTAAAAAACTGAAAGGGTAAGGGCTAAGATAATATTTCCTGCTTAAGTATAACAGCAGTAAGATAAAAAAAATCCTTCTTGTCCATAGTGACCAATTTACAAATTGGTCTAAAGAAACAGTTAATATAATCATTGATTTAGAGCAATAAAGGATTTAAAGGTCAATGAGTTCATTTCAATCACAGACCCTGGGCTTAGAGTCATGAAGGAAAGAGTTCAAATCCAGGTTCAGACACTTACTAGCTGTGTGACCCGGGGCAAGTCACTTAACCTCAGTTTCTTCAACTGTAGAATGGAGATAATAATAGCACCTACTTCACAAGATTGTTGTGAGGATCAAATGAGATAATCTTTGTAAAGCACTTAGCACAGTAACTGGCATATAGTAAGAGATAAAGAAATGCTTATTTCCTTCCTTTCCCTATATTCTATACCCTATACCCCTATGCTCTACTGCCTCTCTATAATGGCTATGATATTTTATTGAGCTGCCTCAGCACATAAATTATTGAGCTTGAAGACTAGAAGTCATGAGTTCACACCATGTCTCTAAGACTTACCTAACATCTTTGATAATGGATAAGTCATTTTACCTCTGCATTCTTCATGTAAAATATTGATAATAATACCTATAACTACCTATATCATAGCACTTTTGTAAAGCTCAAATTATCTATGTGTAAAATGCTTTGAAAATTTTATTTCTCACCCATGGCCTAAACCCCTCCTGAAAGAGGTAAAGTGGCACAGTAGATAGAGAAACTGGGCCTGGAATCAGAAAGACCTGAGTTCAAATCCAGCCTCAGATACTTACTAACTGTGTAGAGTTGGGCCAATCTTTTAATTCTGTTTGCCTCAGTTTCCTCAACTGTAGAATGGGGATAATAACAATCCACTCCTCCTAGAGTTTTGTGGGGCTCAAGTAGGATAATAGTTGCAAAAAGCTTAGCATAATGCCTGGCACACGATAGGTGCTTGATAAATATTTGTTTCCTTCCCTTCTGAGCTTACACAAATCAGGTACAATGTTGGGAGCCTCCATTATCTCCTTGACTTTTTGTCCCCACTGCAGAGGAAAACTTCAGGCAAATCTGAATAAAGCTTAAGAAAACTTATGTCAAGGTTTCCCCAAATATAGGTTCTAGGGTCCTCACCTCCTGAATGGCTAACCATTCAATATTCAATATGTTTATTGGGTATGGATCAATCTCTATTTAACTCACCGCAGAAAATGGTACATAAGGCACAGAAGACTCACAGAACCCTATGAACAAATATAGAAACACAAGTACTTAAATATGCCATTAGAGTCATTAGACTATCTCCAAAAAGTTAAAGGCAGGTTGGGGACCTGCTAAATGACTACTTCCTCTTCTACTCAGACCATATCCTAGGAGTAATTTCACAAATATCGTGGGAAGTTGGTAGGGTCCACTTCTTCTGGCTCCTGATGTTAGCACTTTGGTTCTTCTGCTGCAGGGAAAAATCCCTTCTGCTCTGTCAGCCTTTTGGTCTAGATGGCCAAAGGAAAGAATGTGCTAGGGGAAAGAAAAGTCTATTTTAGACCACATAGTAAGTAGGAAGCTCCTCTGACAAATTGATCAATGAGCATTCTAAGTACCTTCTATTTTTCAGGCATTGTGCAAGGCACTAGGAATATACAAAGACATTCTATTGGAAATTTTATGTGTCTGTGTATGTATATATACACTATCTCTGTATATTTATATACACAGATATGAGTGTGTTTATATGTGCACATATGTATATATACATATATGCATATTTATTTATATTAGCACAGGTATATATGTTCATTACATAAATATGTGTATATTTGCATATATATTACAAGCAAATTACAAGGTAATTGGGAGTGCACTAACAGCTGTGGAAAGAAGAGAAAATGTCATATAGAAGGTGGTACTTCATTTGAAATATGAGGGAGGTTGGGGATGCTAAGAAACAGAAAAGAGGAGGGAGTACATTTCAGGTACAGAGGACAGTCAATGTGAAAACCAAGACATAGAAGGCACAAGAGTTCATCTACTGCCTCAGTTAATCAGTCCAGACCAGAAAGCCCTAACCTCTGAAGCAAATCAGTAAAGTGAAGGTTTGTAAGCCTATGTACCTGGGGGAAGCCCCTTCAACAAAAGAGCATGTGCCATAATCTCATTAGGATGATGGGAGGATTCATCATATTGGTCAGCAGCTCTCCCAATGACCCTCCCTTACACAATTTAAAATGTCATTATTATTAGGCCCAGACAATTGTGAGTCTATGAGGCAATTGGAAGAAATTCTGCTGTCAGAAACTAAAGGGCTTAATGGAGAGGAGGCTATTTTCACAGAGCACTTAGTACATTAACTCAAGAAGAATACTCAGAATGTACTAGGAAACAGCTAGTGGACATGAAAGCAAGATTCATAGGATCATAGGTTTTGAACTGGGATAATAAAAGCTTCCACCACATTGGGTAGATTCTATTTGAAAGATCTATGAAAGAACATGGGCATCTTTGAAGCACGTAGGATAAGTAAGCATGGGAAGGATACAATATCCCCTGATAATAGAAATACCTACAACAATGAAATCAGACATCTACTCAGATATAATTCTGTGCAAGTTACTGGGAAACCTACAGAGATGAAATAAAATACAATTCCTTCCCTCGACAAGATTGCAATCCAATTAGGAGGATCGAATATATGATGATGATGATATAATAATAAAAATAACAATAGCAAAGATGATTATGGCAATGATTATAATAATAATTCTGATGATGGTGATTATAATTCTTATAATAATGATACAATTCTCATAATAATATATCTTCAACATATAATAATGATACTAATAATAGCACTTATGTTTTTCTTTAAAGTTTGAAGAGCGTTTTGCATACATCATCTTCTTTTATCTTTTATCCTCACAACACTCTTATGCAGTACATTCAGAGTAGTTTGCTTGGGATCAAATGGCTAGTGTGATTGAGGCAGAATATGAACTCCCACACCACTAGCTATCATTTCTAGGTGAGAATCTTGCCAAAGATGGATTAAAATCTCATCTCAATATTTGTTTGATGGGTAACTTTGGGCAAGTCACTTAACCACAATTAACCTTTATTTTCATATCTATAGAAGAAGCACACCAGAAACACCTACCTTGTGTGATTTTTGTGAGTCTCAAAAGAAACAGTAGATGTTAAAAAATGAAGACAAGAAAAAGCCAATCTCTCCATCCCCCCCATCTCTTCTGAATGTGGTTGTAGACAGCCTTTGAGGAAAATAAAAATTCAGTTCTCAAAGGGTCCTTAAAGATCATATAGCCTAGTCTCTTCATTGCCCAGAAGAGAACCAAAGAGGTGTCGTGATTTGCCTAATGTTCCATAATTGGTAAGTAGAGCTCAAACCTGGGTCTTTTGATTTTAAATCCAGAGCCCATTCCATTACACCATATTCAATTTTTGTGATCTGTACACATCCTAAAAAGACATAAACTACTTACAGCCTAGGTCTGACCCTGAATTTTTGTTGTGGCAGAGCTCCACTAAGCTCAGCAGGTATGGAAAATGCCCACAGGAGGACCAAAAGTCCACATCTTTGTTCTGCTGGCTTCTCTCAGCTGTAGGCACACATAAATAGGAATCACACTTAGAACCATTTCATAGTCAGTAATGAACTGGCTGAGGAACTGCCCAATAGTTTAACTACCTTTTTTCTAGTGTTTCCTGCATCAGCTAAGCCTGACAGGTCATCTGCAAAACAGAGCGAATATTGTAAATACCATACAGCTACTCACACCAGCAACTCCACAATCCTCTTTGTTCTTATCCCAGCCAATTAAATACAGGGACCAATGTTTAGAGGATGAGATTGCTTCTTATCCTCTCAATAACTACTGTTCCTGTCTTTATCCAAACCACCACTGGTCACAACAGGAAAAAATCATCTTTGGAACAAATCCCCTTCAATTATAAAATACAATTCTTTGCACCCCAAAGGAACTCAGTGTGTTAACACCCCTTTCTGTTCTGTTCTTTTCTGGAGAGGATCATGTTTTGAAAGGAAAGTTTTCAATCCCTACTGTGACCATAATTGTTTATAAAGCTATCAGACTTTGCTGCAGGGGTGTGTGCTTGAAGCAACCATACTGCCTCATCTAGACATCTGCTTTCCTCTGGCCCTCCCTGCCATGAGATGAAAAATAGAGAGGTAAGTTCTCTCCCTTAAATTAACTCTAAGAAGCGCACAGTAGCTAGCAAATTTCTATGAAATGAGACAACAACTCCCAGGCTTAAATCAGGGAGAACTTTGTAATCCTTCACTATGGATCTCAAAATCAACATGTCTAAAACTGAAGTCATGATGTTTCATCCCGAAGCCACTTCTCCTATTTCTGTTGAAGTCACCACCATTTTTAGAGTCCTTGTACTCCTGGTGGTTAGACTTCTTTGTAATTAACCCCACCTGAACCCACCATGCCGCTATTCTCTGGCCAACTTCATGCCATGCTTTAATGCACATGCCTATTATTTGGTATATATCCTATTTCACTCACCTGTGAATACAGAGTATCCTCTGAAGAGGAGAAATATATACTACTTCAGGGTAATACTTGTTTCATTTTTGAGTTGGTAGCACTGATGCCTACCACAGTGTTTGCTACACAGCAGGCACCTAATAAATATTTGAGAAACTTGGAGTCAGGAAGACTGAATTCAAATCCTGCCTCAGATATTTACCAGCCATGTTACCCTGGGCAAGTCACTTAACTTTTCTCTGTCTCAGTTTCCTCATCTATAAAATGGGGATAAAAATGGTACCTACTCACAAGGATTTTATAAGAATCTAATGAGATAATGTTTGGAAATTGCTTTGCAAACCTTAAAGCGTTATATAAATGCTAACTATTATTATAATTGTTATTGTTGAGGATTGATTGATTGATTGATTTATCCATTGATTTATCCATTGATTTGTCCATCCTTTAGGTTGGCAACATGAGGTAGGATTAATAAAGGCAGAACTTTAAAACAGGGTTGAAAATCCAACCACAGAGATACTTCTAACCACAGTAAGTCACAACCTCTCTGGCTTCAAGCGAACAAGTCAAGACAACAAGCATTTATAAAGAATATATGATTTGTCAGGCACTGCGCTAAGCACTTTATTCATCTCCAAAATGGAAATAATAATACCTTTGAAATCTACTTCATAGGGCTGGGCTCCAAGTCTTCCCAAGATTTACCTCCTATTGCTCATGCCTGCTGTGATGATGGCTTTCTGAGGCCATAAAATAATATACCACCCACCATGAACTGCCTTGAGTCTTTTAATCACTTGCCTTCCTTTGTGGACCACTTTCCATCTGCTGATACTTTGTAAGTTCCCCAATGGTTAACATAATCCAAAAACTGTGTGGATAGAACTCCAAGACTGGAGTCAAGAAGGTAAGTCTGAGTCCTGCCTCAGATGCTTACTGGCTGTGTGACCCTGGACAAGTCACTTAGCCTCTCTCTTCTTCAGTTTCTCCAAATGTAAAATGGGGAAAATAATAGCATCTATCTCATAGTGTTATGAGGATTAAATGAGAAAATATTTGCAAAGCACTTAGCACAGTGTCTGGCACATAGTAGGTATTTAATAAATCTTTATTACCTCTTATTCTCCCCATCCTGGTGATAAACTAAATACCAATTGTCAAAGAGCAAATTTCCTTCCCACCACCAGCAATTCTCTACCTCATTCACATTCAGATCAGCCCACCCAATACTCCCTCCCCCTCCCTCATGTCCCATTCCAGATAGTAATAGCTCTAACATTTATATAATAATTCAAGGTTTAAAAGTTCTTCATATACATATTATTTTATTTTTACAACGACCATCTGAGGTAGGTGCTATTATTAACTACATTTTACAGATGAAGAAATGGAAACCAAGAGTTTAAATAAGTCTCCCAGTATCAAACTGTTAAGAAATATCTGAGGCAGGATTCAAACAGATCTTCATGTCTCCGAATCTGACACATTATCCCTACTGGGGTAGTCATACCTTTAATCATGCCATATTCCACAAGTGTTCCCATTTCATATCCATGAACACTAACACTCCTTTCTCTGGTTACATAGCTTCCCATATAACACCCTTTCCACTGTGTCTTCTGGAATGCTCGTGCCATGATTCACAAGCCTCTCTTCATCTTAACCTCTTTCTCTTTTGCACTTATTTTCTGGCATTCACTGAGAACTGGTTCTCTCCTGAGGACACCATATCCCTGGCTACCCTTTCCGGTATAGGCTGTCCTTTTTTTTTTCATATCCATTGACTCATTGATTTTGGTGTCAGAGTAAGAATACTCCTTGATCCCCACTCTCACATCCAGACTCTTCCTCTACCAACATCACTAAATAACTTCTCTTTTAAAATTCATGCTATCCTAATTTATCACACAATCCAAGTCCTGGTGGCTATTATCTACCATCCCACAAAGATTGGTGATTCTTTATCCCACAATGAGTTTACTGCCTGCATCACATTCTCCCACTCTACCCCAAATCTTGCCTTTTTACTAGAGGTCTTCAACATATATTCCAGTGTTCCCCCAAATACCCTAAATTCCTAGTTCCTCATTCCATTCAATTCTCATTACCTTTTCTTCTATCTCAGTTATATAAAGTAATAGTCATAACATTAATCATGTTATGTCCCATGAGTGTTTCGCTTTCATATTCATGAACCCTGACATTTCTTTCTCTGGTCATAATAATTTATCATTTCATCTTTCCCTATGTTTAATGCCCCCTAATGCAGTTCTTTTTCCTCACCATGACCTCTAAATTCTCTCCTCCACAGTGCTTTCCCAGGCATTCACCACTACTTTGACTGCACTGTCCTCCTTTCAATCTTGATCCCTTGGTGAACCATGTTGACTCTATAGTATGCTCAGTTCTCAAATCTCTTGTCCACTTGTACTATCACTAGCTGCACTGCCAAACCCATACCATGGATTACTCCTACCATCTGCTTTTTTTTTTTTTTTTTTTTTTTTTACTGTTACTCATGTGCTGCTGAACAGAGCTAGAGGAAATCACAAAAATCATGCCAACAGGGTTCACTACAGATTTGTTACTTAATCTCATCTGGGGACTTGCTACAGTAAGGCAATCCTTGTGCTCCATCTCCTGAGTCTGTGAATTTTCACTGGCTGTTCCCTAAACTTGGAATGTTCTCCTTTCTCATCTCTACCTGCTGGTTTCCCTGGCTTCCTTCAAATTTCAACTAAAATTCTACCTTCTAGAAAGCCTTTCCCAATCCCTCTTTAATCCAGTGCCTTCCTCTATTGATTATTCCTATTTGTTCTCTCTATAAATTACTTGTGCATAGATGTTTCCATGGTATTGGAAACAACTTCCCCATTGTAACTTGAGCTCCTTGAGGGAAGGGACTGTATTTTGTCTTTCTTTGTATCCCTAATGCTAAGCACAGTATGTAGCATATAGTAGGAGCTTAATAAGTGGTCATTAACTGTCTACTTTTCCATAATTAATTCTCTATTACACCCACCATAGCATCTGTTTTAAACCTCTTCTCCTTTCAAATCTCCTATGTAACTTTCAATTAACCATTATATCTGATGACCATCATACTTCATCATACTTACACCATACTTCAATTTAAAAATGAGGCTATTCATCAAGAACTCCCTTTTCTCCCCATCTCCCCATCTCCCCACATAGAGTAAGTGCTGGAGGAATTGCTATGATACATATATACGTATATATATATACATACATATATACATACATATATATACATGTGTATGTATATGTATATATATACACATACATACATACATATGTACTTCTCTAGGAGTTAAGTAACATCTTGAATCTTGTGATGTCCTCTTCAAGAATGAAGGACAAACAACAACTACCTTGAGAGCAGAGATTGTTTCATTTTTGTCTTTCTATCCTCAGTGTCTAACACAATGACTGACATGTAAAAAGCCCTTAATAAAGGTTTGATGATTGATTGTTGACTGATTCACTACACAGCATTCTGCCTTCTAGCTACATCCCAAGATCACCTCTTCTAGACTTATATTATATCTGCTCCCTAACAGGCCTACTGGAAATACTTTTCATATTGTCTCTGTCTTTCTAGTCATTTCTAGACCTTCACAGAATGATTCTTCCATATCAATGATTTCCAGATTCAGGTCATACCACAAATTAGGACCAGGAGAGTCTATCGGTGACCCAGAAGGATTTCCCAGAAGACATACCTCAAACTCCCAGACAAACAGAGTGAGGATGAGGAGAGGGGAGGCTGTATTTTGATGAGCAGGGATCAGCTGACAGAGATGCTCTTAATTAGCCTGCCATTTCTTGTCCTTCTGAGGCTCACAATGAGTAATAAGGTCACTCAGTCTGCCGCTCAACCAAACAGGCATAAGGAGAAGAGTTAAATACTTTTATGCTTCCTTTATGAAGTCCCCAGTGACTTTGGTTACAAAGCAGAAACAGCAGATTTTCATGGGTGGAATTTTTTTTTTTTTTTTTGGTATGCAATCAGCACTGAGGTCCTGGAATGCAGCCTCCCTACTGGATCAGCTCTGTTTCAAACAAATACAATAGAATTTTGATATAACAATAGAGTTGGGGATTTTACTATATTTGGAATTAAGCTACACTTTCTATTTAGACTTAAGCTACACCTCCCACCAAAATCAGCCCTTCCATTTTATCTTCCAAATCCTTTTTGTTCAATGCTCTCTCCACCTCTGACCAGATCAAGTGCTGTCTACTCTTCTTTAAATCTATACAAATTAAATGAATAACATCTTACCCCCTCCACTATGGCTCACAGTGATCTCTTTTTTCTCTGCCTCCCATGTCATAGCTAGCCTGTACCACACGATTATCCTTCTCTGACTACATATAGGTCTTCTTCCTTTTCTGAGACTTACTGGTGCCCTTGATGATGTTGAAGACACTTCTAATTGGCCACCAACAATTTATTCTACTCTTCATTTGTAACATAGTACTGACAGAGGGAAGTACTACCTGGACTAGGCAAATAAATGGCAGTAGATAGAGCATGGGCCTGGAGTCAGGAAGACTTAAGTTCAAATCTGATCTCAGAAACTAACTAGATGTATGACCTTGGCCATGTGATTTAATTCGTTTTGTCTCAGTTTCCTCATCTGTAAAATGAGCTGGAGAAGGAAATGGAAAACCATTCTAGTATCTTTGCCATGAAAATCCCAAATGGGTGTCACAAAGATTCAGATATGACTGAAAAACAACAGACTACTAACACTTTTCAAGATATGCCTTACTGTGTCTTGAGTGACTTGAAACTGCAAGTCATCTGATATCATAATATTCCATAACACACTGTTATAGGCAGGTGACATGATAGTCAGGAAGACTTGAATTTGAGTAATGCTCTAAGCACTTACCTGTTCTATGAACACAGGTAAGTCCCTGAACCTTTTAAAACATTTATTTTTTATTTATAAAATGAGGATAACAATACCTATGCTATTTACCTGGAAGTGTTATCTTTAGGTCCAATAAAATAATGCCTGAGACATAAACTTTACAGAACTAAAAATGTCGGTTATTTTTTTTTATTATTATTATTGAATAGGAGCCTTCTCCTACTCTGGTAGACGATATCCTCCAGTCTATGTCTCTAGAGTGTGCTGGGGGGAAAAATGAGTGATAAACTGTTTCTCATGTTAATCAAGTTGTCCTGATCTGTTTTCTCATCTTTTTACGCAGTTGAATGAAAAAGAGGGAAATGGGGAGAGACAGGAGGACAGACAAATAAAGGAGCAGAGCTGATCTTGGATGGCAGATGTCTGGTGATGGGTAGAGTGTTGAAAAGTATCATCCAGGAAAGGCCAGGATCCCATCGATAGCAATTAAATCAGAGGGAGGGGTGGTGAGACAGAAGAGCGGTTAAAAGGGAATTTTTGCCTACATGAATTTGAGCCAGAGAAAAAGAGAAGTGTTTTTAAAAATAGTCCTTCATTAAAAATTCAAAAAAGAAGCAAGGTTTAGTTAAGATTAAAGCAATTTATTGTCTGTGAACAGGACTAGAAGCTGCTTATTTATAGATGATAATACACATACCCAACAAGAACAATTACAGCCTGCTAAGAAGATGTGTTCCTAAACAGTCTTGGTGGACCAGTTATATCTAGCCAGTGCCTCCCTCTCAGAGACAATGCTGCTCATCCCCCAAGTTCACTTAGGCAGTCTTGGTCCAAGGGCACAGCAGTTCCTTGAGGAACTAGAAAGTTTATGAGGTTTCCCGAGATGCCCTCCTCTCTAACGCTCTTTGACTTCTGACTGACCCTTCCAGTTCTATTGCACATTTTCAGTTCTCAATGATTTTTCAAAGTTCATGGACAGCAGTCACCTAGGAAAGTCACCTCATGGAAGCCTCCTTTCTCACTCACACTGATCCAGAGCTCAGATGTTTGGATCAATCAAAGAAGGGACAAAGGATACCTGAGGAAGAAGCCTGCAGAAGAGACCTCACATCAAAATTAGAATGCCAATGGCCCACCTTCTATAGGAAATTCTGGGAGAAGATTGATTTTCTGTGTCTTCCATCAAAGGAAAACATTAAGTCAATCTACCTTTTGTTCTGGCTATCTAATCCTACCTGAATATATTGGTCTTAGGTCTAAAAAGCAAGGGATACTATTCCTGACCTTTTTAAATCCTGTTTACTTTTATCCAGCCTACTCCAATCTAATACATCCATCACCTAGCTCATTCTACTGTGCCCATTGGAGCTTCTGCTGTCCTATATCCCACTATGGACTCCCCTATATCCTTAAATTTGGCAATCCACATTCCTTCCACTTCCTTACTAAATGGAAATATGTCTCTCTCTCAAGGAAATCACACCTCTTGCAACACCCTTCCCCAGTGGCCACCCCTTTCATTACCCTCAGCTATTAGGGCCAGAAAGAGATAGGGCATATCCTTTGCTCTTCATTGCCTTTTTCAGAACATTATTTTTTACCACCATTGCTTGAAAAACCTTTTTTGCTTCAATATCTATATCTTTTTATCTAACTCTCTCCACCAAGTTGAGTTGTCTTCTACCAAGTTATTCTCCCCACAATTTTCTCAGTTGTTTTAAAACCAGGCTCACTGTCATTTTCTGTATCATATAGCCTGCCATCATACTCCAGTACTTCAATATTCAAATGACGATTTGATTCATGATTACTAAAACTCCTCAGTTCCAAAAATCTCTTTCTCTACTCACCCACCTCCACTTACTGACATGGTCACCTCACAGATCTCCATATTTCTTGAACTTATACCATCTCCAACATTTGAAACTTTGAAATTCTATTCTCTAATCACTATCTTTTATACTTTGATCTCTTTGACTCTTGCTCACACTAACCATACTCATTGTCCTCATTGTGACCTTTGAAACTTTGGTCCTTTAATAGTCTCTCTCAGTCTATCTCATTCACTACAGCCTCACTTATCTCCATACCCAGTTTGACCTCCTAGTTTGAAATGTTATAGCTACAACTGGAATGGCTACAAGCTATTCCAAACCTATGAATCTTCATACATAGGTTACCTTCATATCCAATTTCACCGTTCCTTCTCCAGGGATGTTTGACATCACTAGAGAAAGTCACAAAAGCAAGCTGATTTCAACCACTACACTTCATAGAGGCTTTGCAATCAAAGGATCATGGATACTTTAATTCTATCTTAATTGTTCACTATGTTATTCCCCAGAGTGACTCTTTCAAATTTTTTCTTCTCTACTCCTTCCTCCAACCAGACCCATCACCCCAAACCCTACTTTAAAAGTAAATGATCTAGGATCAAGTAGCCATGAGAAAGGAGCTGTTAAGTGTTAAATTCTGCAGCAAGGCCAAGGAAGAGAGAGGATCTAAAAAGGAGTATTGATTGGAGCAATTAAAAGATTATTGCTGACATTTTAAAGATCTGTTTCACCTGAGTGGTGAGCTCAGGGAAAATAGATTAGAAGGGATACTGAAATTAATGGCATGGGGAGAAAGTAAAGGCTTTGACTCTATACTATTTTTTTTTGTTTGAGTTTAGCATTGAATCAGAAGAGAAATATAGGATGTAGCTTAAAGTAATGGAAGGGTTAAATGAGATTGTTTTCATCTTTATTATTTTTGTATTACTTTCTTAAATCTACAAATCAGTAAAACGGTAAATCAGTCCCTAATTTGTAGCATTTGCCTTTTTTTAAGGTGTAAATGCTCACACTGGAAACTTAACAGTCAGTTCTATTGCCAGTCCAAGTTGGCTCCAGTACACCCCTGGATGGAGAAGAGCTGAGGCTATTTGTAGGCACCATAGAAGAGAAAGAAGAGATTAAGACATTAGTTTGGATTCTTTGCTTCCTCAGAAACTTTTTTCTTCAAGTATTCCTTCCATTTTTTTTTCAAGAAACACACCATTCTCTTTAACAAGCCAGATAGTAATAAAGAAGTCTTCTAGCCCTTTTGCCTTTTCTTATAGCAGAAAAACCAAACCACATTTTTAAAAAGTTTTGTTGATCCCTTTTGCATTTATATACAATATTATATATAATATTTATATACAATATTTTCCTGATATAACCATTCCCCACATAATTTCCTTTGTCAGTATTCTTAGATAACAAAGAAAAAATATCAGTTAGAAAAGTCAATCTATACATGAATTATATCAGAAAAAATATGCAACATCCCACATCTTTAGATCTCCCCCTCTCGTGTGAAAGGTGAATGAATATATGTTATTATCTCTTCTCTAGAACCAATAGTATTCATTATAATGCAATAATATTCACCTTCAGATTACTATTTATTTTTTTATTTACAACTTACTAGTCATCATGTATACTGACTTCCTGGTTCTGCTTACCTTCGACTGCATCTGTGTGTCTTTCTATTTTTTTTTTACTTCATATCCTCATACTGGTAGTTTTTATTAGTATGATAATAATCCATTATATTCTTATACCACAATTTTTTTTAGCTATTCTTCAATTCATGGGTACTCACTTCCCTTTGATAGTTAAATCAGTATAGTATTAAATCTGTTAATTGATTAATTAACTTAGAATTATCATTTTTATTATATTGACTTGGCCAGATATGAGCACTGAGCATTCTTCCAATTACTTGTCTTCTTTTATTTCTTTTGTAAGGGAGGGAATTCCACTTCATTGGATGTAGTCACAGCAGGCCCAGAATATAATCATAAAGTGATAATAAAGTGTTAAACTAATCTGATCCTTTTATGAATTACAAACACATCTCTGATCGAATATAAAATGTAATAATGTGATTGGCTGAGCAAATAAATTAGTCATTCCTCTAGGACTTTAAATAACCTTGGATGAATTATTTCAGTTTGTGTTCATGATTTTGAGAGATAAGAGCCAGAAGCTACATGGAGAACATTGGGATTGGGAGAAGGGAAGGAAGTTTCTCTACACTTCCCTCCCACGTTGGTTATATAACTTTGAAAAAGAACTATTCAACCAGTAGAAGATACAACATGCAGCAGAAATCAGAGACAGAGTCCAGACTGGCATGGAGACAGAGACACAGAGGAGGAAACAGCTCCCCAGCAGAAGAGAAGAAAAGCTGACCCTGAGCAGTCCAGAAATCTAGCCACCAGAGAGTTTGCACCCAAATAGGAGATTAAGACTTTACAAAGAGAGAAAGAAATTTAAGGATCTGAAGTATAAGGGATTGTAAGTTGTCTTTGCCAAAAAATGTACTTATGTGTATATATCACCAGCTCTATACTCTAAATTTGAACACACTCTTCCCAGACATACCATATATACATATATAATATATATGGTGTGTCTGGGAAGAGTGTGTTCAAATTACATTTATAATATATACATAGATAATACATCTACACATCTACACATATATGCATGTACATATATATGCAATATATCAACATATAATATATACATATAGAACATGTATGTATGTACATATATACATGTGTGTGTATACATGTGAGTGTATGTATATATACATATATACATATATATATATACATATATATATATATACATATATATATATAATTTGTGGAAGCACATACCCCAACTTTGTGTATAGGGGGCTAGAAAGATAGAGTGCTAGCATGGAGTCAGGCAGTTAGTGAATGATTAGATTTTATTTTCTTATCCTGACATTCTCTTTCACTTTATTGGATCATTTAATCCATTACTATTTAAGGTTATAATTGTTTAGGTTTCCATTTCCCTCCATTTATTTCTTGTGTATTGGATTTATGTTATTCCTTTTTTAAGTCTGTACTTTGTCTTACAATTACTTTTGCTTCACTAATTTGATACTCATCTTATACACCAGTTTACCCAGTTTACCCAGACCTTTTAAGTAGTATTCTTTACTTAAGATCCAAAATACATGTTATGAATTGGTTGAAGAAACTAAGAATGTTTGACATAGAGCAGAAAAGATTTGGGAACATTAGAAAACTAATTCAATCCTCTCATTTTACAAATGAGCAATTTGAGGCCCATAGGTCACAAAGTTAATAAATAGCAGAGTTAGAACTTGAACCTGGGCCTTTGTTATGTAGTTGCAGAAACTAGAACTAAAGCTGTGGTGGAGTTGTGTCAAGGAGTTTATCGGGAGGTTGATTTAAGACTACAAAGATCCAACAATGGAATGGTCTGATATTTATTCAGACAGTGAATTTTCCATCATTGCTGGTATCTTCATCACTCAGGCAGGTTAATTGATAAATAACTCCTAGTCAGTCATGTTATAAAAGGATTGCTACTTTGAGTAGGGATTAGAGCAGATGACCATCAATATCCCTTTCAACTCTGACATTGTAAGATTCTAGTGTAATCTGTGGCTCAAAGCCCATTTGTACCGGATTCTCCTTATTGTTTGAGGTTCATTGTTTAATGGTTTTTGCCCATATGAGAGGTACTGTTGACAAGAGCTCAAGAAAGAAGAAAGATCCTCTTCTTTCTTCCAGCCTTGAGAGAAAAGACTTGTGATTCCAGATTCTCTTTAGGTCCCTGAAGGGAGAGATACACTGTAGAAAGAAACATATGTGTAGAAGAGCTAGCACCTCAATCATGCCGTTACTTCTAGGTTACTACATTAGAGAATTTGGGAAATTTCCCCATGGATGACATCTGTGACCCTATCTCTTGATTAAACTTAAATATTGTATTCCTAATGAGAGAACTCATTCAGTCTGGTATTTTCTGATATATATTCTCATCTGTATGCTTTTGCTGATTTCTTTTTTCTACTGTATTGCATAAATGAGTTTATTTGCTATATGTATTTATTATGGAATCTCCATTTGGTAGAGAGTTAAGCCTTGGATATATAGCTTGGGATATTTGATTCCTTTTAAAGATTAATAATCAGGAGCTCAGCTTGAACCTTAAAATTATTTTCCTTAGATGAATAATCTTGTGGGGGGCGGTGAGTAGATATAATTTTAATCCAGAACCTTTCCCTGAGGAGATTTGAGTGTCCATTCTTCGGCCTCAACCTTCTGCTTCCTTTCTTGGCAGGAATAAAATTCTCCCTTGGGGGAGGTTGGGTGGAGGAGACTAGATAGATAGATATGTGTGTATGTTTTTAGGTACATGTGTGTATGTGTGTGCATGTGTTATATACATATGTATGCATATATAAACACATATATCCATGCCTTCCTATGAACCACATTTAGACAGACATATGTGGCCACACATAAGCTACTTGGGAAATGAAACACAATACACCCTATTTTCTGCTTTATGAAGGTCAAAAATGAGTACCAGATGTTGCAGGATAAACTCAATCAGAGAACCTAAGGAAGAATGTATGTTGCTTGCTTGTTCCTTACCTTCATGTGAGGACAGTCTGGTCCAATGGCTAGGTCTCTTAGGTTTGGCCAGGTTAGGAAGCAGGTATTGGATAATTAACATTTTGTGTCTAGCTTAGAAGTTCAGGAAAAAAGGGGAGGAAAAAATCATAATAATGAGGGAGAAGAGAGATGGAAGAAACCTATATAAGGCAGGGCTATACATTCTAGTTCTTTCCCCTATTCAGTCATCCTAGCAAAACTCTTGATTAGTTCTTTAACAAATACTCCAGGACTGATAAACCCAAATGAAAATTTATCTTCTTCAGTAACACAACAGATGATTTTTCAACAGCCCTTTTTTAATTTATCTCAAAGGTTGGGACACACTCTTTCAACTTCAATACCTTATTGATTTACTTCCAGAAAGACTCATTGCCTGCAAATTCATTGAAAACTACTTCACTGAACAAATATTTGTCATCTAAGGAGTGTCAGAGACTCGCAGAATCTTGGAACCAGAAGCCACCTGGTCCATCCTCTTTCCAAACAAGAATCTACTCTATTATGCTTGATTAGTAGTCACCAATTTAGCATTTTCTTTAAAAACTGGGACCCACTATCCCCTGAGAAAAAGTCATTCCACTTCTGGATGGCTCTACTTGTTCATAAGTATAAGGCATGCATGCATTGTCCATGTAGGTTGTATGTGTTCACATGTGTCTGTCTAGAGATGGTTCATGGAACATAAATAAATGTCACTGGAATGTCCTGTACCAACTCTTCCTGAAAGGAGACACCAATTCTAGCTAGGAGAGGAGTAGGAAAATTGAGGCCATGAAGCTGACCTTTCTGCTCAGAAAGCAGGTGCAAAGCTACAATTCTATCTATTTGTACCCCCTAAATATTATTAATCTGGGGAATAAGTTTAGGTTTAAACTATGCTCCTGGTCTCTAAGCTGTAATGGGAAAGATGTGTCACAAGTGAAGTCTTAATGACCTTCCAATTAAATATAGGTCCACAAAGACCATTACTCATGGTATAGTAAATAGTGAATAAATCTGTTTATCCAAGCTGAAAGCAAACAGAAAGTTATATAGATTAGTATGTATCAAATGAGGGAGAGGAGAGAGAGAGAGAGAGAGAGAGAGAGACCCCAATTTCACCCAAGGGGGAATTCCCTGTAGTCTCTAGTGTGGTAAGCTAAGAATTGAGATATAACCAATTTAGCAAGTCTTCTATATGTAAATTTATTCTTAGTGTTTTTCTCTCCCTACAGGGAGCTCTCCTTGAAGAGAATGTTAAGAAACATATGTTCCCTCAAAGCCAGAAGTTAGAAGAACACTAGTAGTTCTTCTTTCCTAAGGTCTCATCAACTTTGTCCATCCACTGATGTTCCCCACCAGTGGTTACATTTCTTCTCTGGGCTGAAACTATTTTGCAGTATTTTCCAAAAATCAGCCAGACCAAGTTTAAGAAATACATGGCACATACATTGCACCTTAAAACAAAGGAGGCAATTTTCTTGGTATCCTAGGAAATCAAGGCAAGGCACTGTTGAAATGAAAATAAGAGATATGCTAACAGAATATGCAATAGACATGGCACAATGCAGAGCATCACCTGAGAAAGTACTGCAGTGACAACATACCTAACAATATACAGTACATAACACATGCACATTTTAAAAATAGATACATGTGAATAGTACACAAAATCAATCATAAATAGAGCAAAGCATAGGTAACTAAGGCAAATCAAGTTAACAAGCATTGATTAAGTGCCTACTATGGGCTAGGCACTATATTAATTGCTGGAAATATAAATAGAAGCAGAAAGAAAGACAATCCATGATTTCAAGGAGCTTGCCTTCTAGTGAGAGAAGACAAGATATAAAAGGAAGCTAGTTTGAAAAGTGGAGAACAGGAAGAGATGAGGGTATTCCATGTAGTGGTATTATAGAGAAATTCCTGAAGAGTCAGGAGTGCGGCACTGAATGAAATGAAGACATGGCTGACCTGAATTTCACCCTTAAAATGGAGGACCTGGGAGAAACCAACCAATTAAATGGAGATACTGCAAGCATGGAGTGCACATCCAGTGTGTGAACTTCAGAGATGAAAGGGAACTTCCAGGGTACAGAGGTCTCTGGGGCATTGCAGAAAAAGTCCAGGAAAGTCAAGTGTGCAGCTAGCTATAAAAATAGCAGTATTAATGGGCCAATACAAAAAAAAAATACAACTTAACTATAATCATTCATGTGCACAAAAATAATTAAAAGACATTACTATAGCATGAACGTAACAGAAAACATGATTAAATGAACCTAATTTGCCTCTTTGCAGCTTTCTTCCTTGCTCCTAGTTCTCCTTCAGACAAACAGAGTAAGGCTAATTTTAGGTTGCATTAATAAAAATGCAGTGTCCTTAATACTGCATTCTATTATACTCTCCACATTTCAAGACAGATAATAATGTCAGCTGGAGCAGGGTAACTAGCATGGTGAAAGGACTCAAGATCAGAGTAGATGAAAATTAGATGAAGGAAATAGGGAGGCTTAATCTCAAGACAAAAAGACTTATGGGAGAGATGGTATCTATCTTCATGTATTTAAAGGACTGTCACACAGAAGAGAGATTAGGTATGTTCTGCTTGTCTCCAGAAGGCAAAGCTATGATAAATGTGTGGTAGTTGAAGAGAAGTAGGCATAAGTTCAATGTAAGGGAAAATATTCTAGCAACCAGAGCTTTACCAGGGTTTCTCTGGTTTCCTCCAAGTCCCAGCTAAAATTCCACCTTCTACATAAAACCTTTCATGATCTCTCTAAATTCTAATACCTTCTATCTGTTGATTATTTCCCATTTATCACATATATAGTTTGTGCATCATTGATTACATGTCTCCACCATTAGATTGTGGGCTCTTCAAGGGGCAAGTACTGTCTTTTGCCTTTTTTATATCTCAGCACTTAGCGCAATGCCTGACTCAACGTAGGTACTTAATAAATATTTATTTATTGACTGACTAATTATTTTACCATCATTGGAGGTCTTCAAGCAATGTTTAGGTGACTATTTTATAGGAATTCTATGAAATGGACTTTTTGTTCATGTTATGAGTTAGATTACATCAACCAAGCAGCAAACATTAATTAAGCACTTACTACATATTATGAATAAGGCTTGGTATTGATGATATAAAGAAAAATAAAAACAAGGAGCTTACAATCTGGGAGACAACATGTATGTACACAAGTATATACTAAGACACATACAGAGTAGAGAAAAGTTCACTTTGGAGGGGAAGACACCAGTAGCTGAGAGAACCAGAAAAGACTTCCTGTGTAAGGTGACATGACCCAAGTCATAGAGAAAGCCAGAAATTGTGAGGGTAGGAGGTGAAGAAGGAAGAGTATTCTAGACATGCAAAGAAGTGAGATCAAAAGTACAGAGATGGATGGTAGAGCATCATGTGTGAGAAACAGCAACTAGGACGATGTATTGTAGAGTACATCATGTAAGTAATGCGTGAGATTCTGGAAAAGATAATAAAGGGAGAGGTTATGAAGAGCTTCAAATACCAAAAAGGAGAGCTTATATTTAATCCTAGAGACAAGGTGGAGCACACTGAGTTTGAAGGGTGGCATATATAAACCTGTATTTTAGGAAAATCACTCTGAAAGCTGAATAGAGGATGGATTGGATTGGAGAAAGACTTGGGGCAGAAATCAATAAGAAAGCCATCACAATTATCCATGCAGGAGTTGGTGAGAATATGGAGTAGGGTTGTGACTGTAAAGTGGTAAGGAGAGAGAAATGAGAGATGTTGCAGAAATAGACCAAACAAAATTTGACAACTGACTATACATGTTGGTTGAGTAAGAAGGAGGAGTTGATCATGACACTGAGACTGGGCAACTGGAAGGATAACTATGATTTAAGCAGTCATTGAGAAATGCAAAGTTCCTTCCAGATCTGAGAGCTTTTTATCTGGAGTGACTTGTCTATGGTTGTGTACCTTGGTGCTCTATTAAAAAAAAAATCTATAACATTATTGAACTCTAAGTAAATAGTCACCAGTAAGGCCAGTTTATTGAGCCTGCATCCATCACAACAAAACAATGCTTTGTTCTTAGAATTTCAATGTCTGAGTGACTAGTCTAAGTCACAAAGAGAAAATAATTGTGGTAAAGGTAGTATAAGCTGTTCCCTAAAGAAACCAGAAGTAGAGAACAAAGAGGTACAGTCATAAAGTTGTATCATTAATATAAAGCAATGTCATGGGGTTAAAGAGAGAATCAAACAAGCCTTTAATAAATCACAGTCACAGGATTGAGGATGTATACATTGAGGGGATCTTAGAAATGTCAAAGTCAACTTCATCCTTTTACAAAGGAAGAAACTGAGACAGGAAAAGGAGGGAGTGATATGCCCAAGGTCACAAAGCTACTAAGCAACAAAATGGTAAATACCCATGTCCTCTCAAGCTAAACCTAGCAGTTTTTCCATGGTGCCACATGATTTATAGGAAGAGCACCAGAACAGAGGTCAGGAGTTTACATTTTGATTGCCAACTCTGGTGATATTTTCTGGTTGTATGACCTTGGGCTACACACTCAATCTCTCTGATCCTCAGTTTCCTTATATGTAAAATGGGCATACTACTACAATTGACTTCACAAGGTCATTGTGGATAAAAAGTGTTTTATAAGCCTAAGTGTTAAATAAGCCGAAGTCATTATTACAGCAACTGGGAGTAGTTTTTGCTCACAATTATACAGAATCTCTGTTGCTTTTTAAAGCTCTTTGTATTTATATATATATATGTATGTATACTATATATGTTGTCTTTCTTGATGGAATATAAACTTGAAAGTAGAAACAATGTTATTTTGTCTTCTTATTCCAAGCGTTTAGAACAACATGAACACAATAGGCAGATAATAAACATTGATTGGGTGACAGATTGAGGGAACAATAGCTTATCAGCAGCTAGCTTGGCCCAATGGATGGTGCTTGGGACCTAGAGTCAGGAAGACCTGAATTTGAATCTCTCCCTGCCTTAAACAATTTTTAGTTAGATGTGTGACTCTGAGCAAGTGGACCTCTCTCTGCCTCAATTCTCTCATTTGAAAAATATGGCTAATGATAACACCTATCTCTTTAAGACTATTGTGAAAGTCAGATGAGCTAACATAAAAAAGTGAATTTTGCAAACCTTAAAGTGTTATGTAAATGTTCGCAATCCTTCTCCTCTTTTTAATTATTATTATTAATTGTTATTATTATGTTCTTCTTGTTGTTGTGTTTCCCTATTACATATAGGCTAAAATGTCAAACTCTAGACTTGAATTCCGAGCCCAAATCAGTTACACCTACCTTTCCAACCCCATTTGATGTCTGAGAGTCCTCTGTTCTCTGATTTTCTTCCATCTTTTCTCACCTTTAAAATTCAAACACACTATCTCCTATGCCTGGAATGCACTTTTCCCACCTCTATGCCTTTCGAAATTGTTCTTCTTGAAAGCCCAACTCAGGAGCCACCTCCTCCTTGAAACTGTCTTTGATCTCCTACTAAAAATAAGTTTTCCCTACTTATATTTCTTAAAGCGCTTTGCCAACTTCCTCCACACCTGTTGGTATCACATCTTATATCATACTTACTTGTATATATGTTATTTCCCTTATAATTGAATATAAACTCTCTGCCTGCAGTAATTGCTTTGTTTTTAACCTTTCATTCCCAGGGCCTAGACCAGTGCTGTATACATAATGAATGCTTAATGAACATTTGATTCATAAAACTGCATTTAAAGCTGTGGACACACAAAGTTCCTTTGGGATCATTTTTTACCTATTTGTTGTAAGAAGTGTCTAAAATCTCAGGTAATTTTTGGCATAATCCAATGCACTAGACTTTCTTCAAGGTCTCACACAACATGGGGGAGGAGAGGCACACAATAATTTTGTGTTTGCAGAAGGCAAGCCACCCAGGTAACCAGGCTCTACACAGAGGTCTCACCTGGTTTTCTTGCTCTTCCTCCTATCAACATACTCAGCCTCAAAGTACAGTGTAAGGTCCTGTTTAGGAAACATCAGCCTAGAAATCTGGTTTATCACATAAGCATCTTCAAGGCTAGAGAAAAACTGATCCCTTCTATAGGACTATTGGTAATAGTTACTGCTTTCCTTTTTACTCTCTCTCTCTTATGCTTGAGAGCCTACTAACTGTTTGATTCTTTGATAGATGATTTTGTTGTAAGAGTCAGAGATGGGGAACAGGGTCTGGGGCCCAGACCTTGTTTACACAGAGAAAGAAGGAAGTCAAGGACATCTATCTACACCTTTATAAAGCCTCACTCTTCTGGACTTAAGAGGGATTGGGAGTAGATTCAAACTCACTGAAGATGAGTGGCCTCCCCACAAAGGAGAAGAGTTTACCCACACTCTGTCAAAGGAAACACCTTACAGGTAATAAAACCAAAAAGAGAAAAAAAAAACTGGAGGGGGCAGGGTAAGGAAGGAGCACTGAATGACTGACCCAAGATGAATTGTGAAACTTGATTCTGTTCTGTGTCTGCCAGGATAGAAAGAAAAATGTAAAAATATGAAGTGACAGAAGGGTTTCCTTGATGTGAAACATAACAGTGTATCTGTTTGAGACAAATGGAAAGGCCCAGATGGCAGTGGAAGATGGCCCATTTGTCCTAAGCACTTAAGGACTAGTTCCAAGAATAATTCATCCCTAGGTGAAAAACAATGTCACCTCAGAAACCCTGGATAATCTCAGAACCTGAATGCCTTGTCTATCACCCAAAGGGCAGTTATGAAAGATGGCCTCAGGCAATTTCCTCCTTCAGGTTATTGAAAGAGTTCTGGAGATTTTTTTTCATCACTGAGGTCACACACGAGATTCTTTTATAGGTAGTTCTTCTCTTTTTTCCATTACTCTATACAGGGGATGACAAAATACGTAGCGTATGGTCCAAATCTTGCCCATTTGTTGCCTTGGAGCAAAGAATGTTTTGTTTTGTTTTGTTTTTAACTATTTCTTCAACATTTTAAAATACAATAAAACTTTATTGAGAGGATTCTGGGAAGATGTCAGAGTAGGTCAGGAAATTCCGAGCTCTCTGGATTTCCCCCACAAACATGACAAAATAGCACCTCAGGGCAAATGTAGAGTGGTACAAATAAACAAGAGTGGGGGCCAAATAGTGGTCCTTCTAGAGAAGATCTGAAGAAAAATTCCAGGACTGAAGTTTGGTACCTGTGAAGTCTAAATATCTTTAGTCTAGTTCCACTGAAATAGCAGGCAAACCCTGGGACTAGGGTAGCCTTGGCCCCAGCCACAAGAATTTTCACCTCCTGGACAGTGTGGGAAGTCTGGTGACTGATGACAGGAGTGAAGGGAAGCTCTGATGATAAGGGACACCAGGCTCAGCTGTGCTGCCGAGATGCAGCCCTGGGTGATAAGGAATCGGAACATGCCAAGTGAGTGCATAAGCAGTGGGGTGGGGGTGCCGCTGGCTGTGGGCACTTACAGGAGGGGAGAATTCCTGGTTTTAGTTCCAACTCAGAAGGGAGAACTCAAGGAGGATCTAAAGCCAGAGGCACCATCCTCCATGCCCCAGGACTAGAGGTGATTATAACAATAAGCTTTTACAAATTAAAAAAAAAAAGTGAGCAGGCAAAGGAAAAAGAACCCAACTATAGAAAGTTACTATGGAAATAGAGAATATTGGGGTTCATCTTCAGAGAATGTTACTGAAGCAAAAAAGCCTCTCCTGCTCCAGAGAGTAACTTCAAATGGTCACCTGCCCAAAAGAATTCATAAAACTTAAAAAAAAGACTTTAAAAATCAAATGAGATAGATTAAGGAAACAAAAAAAATAAGAATAATTCAAGAAAAACAAGAAGATCATGAAAAGAAATTCAACTAACTGGAAAAGAAGATCCAGAATCTTAAGGAAGAAAAGACTCCTTGAAAATTAAAATTGAGCTAAGTGAAGCCAGCAAAGTTATAAGAGATCAAGAAATAATAAAACAAAATATAAAGAATGAAAAAATAGAAGAGAATGTGAAACATCTCATAAGAAACAAACAACTGATCTAGAGAACATTTCAAGAAAAGAAAACATAAGAATAATTGGACTACCTGAAAGCTATGATTAAAAAAAAAGAATCTTGATACAATAATACAAGAAATAATTAAAGAAAATTGTCCTAAGCATTAGAACAGGAGGGAGAAAGTAGAAATAGAAAAAAAATCAATCACCACCTGAAAGAGAGCCTATGAGGAAACCATAGGAATATCATAGTCAAATTCCAAAACACCCAGCTCAAGGAGAAAATATTACAAGCAACAAGAAAAAAAAAAATTCATACTCAGTGGAGCCACAATTAAAATCACACAAGACCTAGCAGCAGTGACAGTAAAAGACCACAAGTCTTGAACACTATATATCAAAGAGCAAAAGAACTGGGGTTGCAGGTGAATATATTACACCCAACAAAGTTAAGCATAATCCTGAATGAAAAAAATGGATATTTAATGAATTGTCAGATTTTCAGGATTTTGTTGCAAAAAATCTGAACTCAATAAAATTTGACATACAAGATCCAAGAGAAATATAAGGTACATATCAAAGACTAATAAGGTACTAATCAAAGACTAGAAAGGGACTCAGTAAGGATGGACTTTTTACTTTTTATATGAGGAAATATAAAATGCATACCTAAGATTGTCATTAGTAATTGAGTAGTTTGACAGAAAAGATTGGGGTAGACCTGAGTATGATGTGATTCTAAAAAGTAACTATGTAGGAAAAGGTAAAAAGAGCAATAATCAAATACAAATGAGGTGTGAGAGGAAGAACTGACACAGAGGAATTAGATGAGGAAGGAAGGCTGGCCATTCTGGAACCCTATTCTCATTAGAAATGAATTAAGAGGGAACAAAATAATTATCAATTGGTCAACAAGCATTTACTAAACACTAACTGTGCTTTAGGGGCAGATAGGTGGCATACTGGACAGTGTGCCAAGCCTGGAGTCAGGAAGACCAGCACAAACACCCCAGATACTGCCTCAGTTTCCTCATCTGTAAAATAAGTTGGAGAAGGAAATGGCAAACCACTCCAGTATCTTTGCCAAAAAGACCCTAAATGGGGTCACAAAGTCAAACATGACTGAAATGACTATACACCATATAAATATACACATATGAGAATGTGTATATACACATACACACAGATAATATATATATGTATATTACATATATACATAATGTATGTATATACATATACACTAAATATGTATACACATAATATAGCTAAAAGGTATCCTCAGAAGGAAAGGAGGGGTCATAAAAGGGCTTCTGCAGAACAGGGATTTTGCTGAGTCTTAAAAGAAGGCAGGGGAAACTAGAAGGTGGAGGTGAGGCAACAGACTATCCTAAGGATGGGGGAAAGACAGTGCTAATGCTTAAATTCAGGAGATGGAGCATTGTTTTCAAGGAACAGCAAATATGCCAGTGTTGTTAGACCACAAAAACTATGGAGGGGAATAAAGAGTAAGAAGTTTGAAAAAGTAAGGTTTTTGAAGGTTTGTTAAGGGTTTTAATGAAAAGAGTTTTTATATTTGATCCTGGAGGTAATAGATAATCATCAAGATGTTATGCATGTTGGCCAGGGTGATGGGGAAGACAAGCATGGTTAGATCTGTGATTTAGAAAAATCTGAAAATCACGTTGTTAATACTTTGTATTTCATTCTCCCTGGGACTCTCTCTGTCTGTCTCTGTCTCTCTTTATCTTAAAGGGTTGGCACTTGCAATGTGATGTTTCTTGCAGGTGGTCACTCTTTTAATCCATCTGGCAACAAGACACGGCTAAGACATTGAGAAGGCATTTGACCACATGGGTGTCTGAGCTCCCCAGAACAAACTCATGTAGATATCAAAAAAAAAAATGAAGTTTCCTGGTTACTAGCCAGGAGTTCAAAAAGGAAACTGCCTTGTGAGTAGGAAGATTGTGGGAACCAGTAATGGGCAAATGGTTCCTTAGCCCTTTTGTAATTTTGAGAGGAGTGATGTTTGGAAGGGGAAAAAAGGCCTTTGGGCTTGTCTATTAAAGCAGAAAGAAAAGATACGTTGGATATAGAGAATTAAGTCAAATTTATAAGAATACAAGCCATTCCTCAATTGACAAGTGCTCAAAGGATATGAACAGACAGTTCCCAGATGAAGAAATTAAAGCCATCTATAGTCATATGAAAAAATGCTCTAAATCACTATTGATTAGAGAAATGCAAATCAAAACAACTCTGAGGTACCACATCACACCCATCATGATGGCCAACATGACAAAACAGGAAAATGATAAATGTTGGAGAAGATGTGAGAAAATTGGAACACTAATGCATTCTTGGTGGAGCTGTGAAATGATCCAACCATTTTGGAGAGCAATTTGGAACTATGCCCAAAGGGCTATAAAAATATGCATACCCTTTGACCCAGCAATAGCACTTCTAGGGCTATATCCCAAAGAGATCACACAGATGGGAAAAGGACCTACATGTACAAAAATATTCATAGCAGCTCTTTCTGTGGTAGCAAAGAATTGGAAATTGAGAGGATGCCCATCAATTGGGGAATGGCTGAGCAAGTTGTGGTATATGAATGTGATGGAATGCTATTGTGCTATAAGAAATGATGAACAGGCTGACTTCAGAAAAACCTGGAAAGACTGGTATCGTCTGATGCTGAGTGAAGTGAGCAGAACCAAGAGAACGTTGCACACAATAACAGCCACATTGTGTGATGACTAATATTGATAAACTTAACCCTTCCTGGCAATACAAGGATCTAAGACACCTCCAGAGGCCTGTGATGGAAAATGCTATCCACACCCAAAGAAAGAACTATGGAAGCCGAATTGTTATTTTTTTTCTCTTCTGTTGAGTTTTGTTTCCTCTTTCTGATGGTTCCTCTTATTGATTTTAATTTCTACTTACAACATCACTAATGTAAAAATATGTTTAATATGAATGCAAATGTATAGCCTATGTCAGATTGTGTGCCATCTTGGGGAGGGTGGTGGGGAGGAAGGGGGAGAAAAATTTTAAACTCAAAAGCATATGGAAGTGATTATTGATAAATCAAAAAAAAATTAATAAAAAAAATAAAAAAAAGTTCACCCAGAAAAAAAAAGAAAAGATATATTGGGAGAAATTGAAAATTCATATTTTACTGGGAGCAACAGGGCTTCACCATTCAATTTTAGTTTTATTTTCAATTAACCTTGGGAAATGAAATTTAATTTAAATTTGATTAAATTGATCTTTTGGATCTTACTGAGGAGGCAAAGCAAAATGGCAAACTGACCAGGACTAGGGGCACAATGAGTTATGTGAATTGTGAGTTATTGTTGACATATTTTTTTGCTCATCTTTAGACAGAACCTTGGGAAGTAACTAGAGCAGGGATTCTTAATTTGGCATCCATAAAATTAAATGAAAAATATTTTGATAACTGCATTTCTGCATAATTGGTTTCTTAAATAATCCTATGTATTTTATTTTATAAGTACTTTTCTGTGAAGGGATCCACAGGTTTCATCAGGCTACCAAATGGGTCAATATCACACATACACATACACACACATAAATAAACACAAACACACATGCACACACACAAATGCACATACACATATACACATATCCATTGGGGCATTAAGAAGCCAAGGTCAGAGAAATGACTGGAGGGTTCAAAAGGCTGAGGAATTTGCACATTCACAGTTGATTGAATCAGTAGTTCAATTTTTGCTGTCTCTGACACACACCCCTAGAGTCAGACTAAATACTGTGCCCATGTGAGAAAGGCAGAGAAGAGGAGAAATGGGAGAGAAGTGTGTCATTGTTCTATTCATATTCTTGTCCTATTCTCCCTACTAGTAAGTTCCTTGAAGAAAGGAGCCATGTCTTATTCATCTTTTTATCAATTTCAGGTCTCAATAGATAGAAGATACTTAATATTTTTTTGATTACTGAATAATAACACCTAGAGGCCTTGCTGAATAACAAAGTTGGCCAAGGTTAGCTGGCAAGTAGCTAAGGGCAAGGGGACAGGGCTTGCTAGTACTGAACAAAGGGTAGATGTGTGGAGGGGACTCAGAGAAGGGTAGCAGACAGGGAAAGAAGGGAACTGGAAGGAGAGATGGTAGAAAACTAAAGACAAATAAATGTCTTTATTTTTGAGGCTTTGGGTTATAGAGGGTAGAGCTTGGCACATTGAGTCATTGGACCTTGGTTTTAATCCTGGTTCTGATCATTTTTAGCTGAATGATCTTGGACAAATCCCAACCTCTTTGATTCTGTTTTCTTCACCTGTTAAATGGGGATAGTACTCAAATTATTGACCTCAAAGGGTTATTCTAAGGAAAGCTTTTTTTGGGGGGGGGTCTGGTTCAAAATCTTCATTGTAATTTTTTTTCTTCCAAATGGTATTTTCTTTTCCAATTAAATGTAAAGACAATTTTAACATTCTTTTTTTTGATAAAATTTTGAGTTCCAAATTTTCTCCTTCCTCCTCCTCTCCTTCTCCCTAAGATAATTTGATATAGGTCATATATGTGCAATAACATAAAATATAGTTCCATATTAATCATGTTGTGAAAGAAGGAACAGAATAAAAGAGAAAAACTATGAAAAAATTAAAAAGTGAAAATAGTATGTTCAAATCTGCATTCAGACTCCACCAGTTCTTTTCTCTGGATGGGGATGCATTTTCCATCATGAATCTCTTAGAATTGTCTTGGATCATTGCATTGCTGAGAAGAGCTAAGCCACTCGTAATTTATCATCACACAATGTTGCTGTTTATTGTGTACAGTGTTCTCCTGGTTCTGCCCATTTCATTTTGCATCAGTTCACATAAGTCTTTCCAGGTTTTTCTGAAATCAACCTGCTCATCATTTCTTATAACACAATAGAATTCCATTACATTCATATACCACAACTTGTTCAGCCATTCCCCAATTGATGGGCATCCCCTGAATTTCCAATTCTTTGTCCCCACAAAAAGAACTGTTATAAATATTTTTGTACATGTAGGTAATTTTCCCTTATTTTTCTTTGAAATGCATACCTAGTAGTGGTATTGCTGCATCAAAGGGTATGCACAGTTTTATAGTTCTTTGGGCATAGTTCCAAATTGGTCTCCAGAATGGTTGGATCAGTTCACAACTCCACCTACAATGCATTAGTGTCCCAAATTAAGGAAAGCTTTTTTTTCAATCATGAACACAAGGCATGTGTTTTACTATTACTATTATTATAATTATCAGTACAATTATTACATGGATATTCACTGACTTCACCATTTTCTCCAAGACTGGCTTTCTCTTGCACATGTAATAGAATAGGACAATTAAAGAGTCAAAGACAAAAACTTTTCAATTTAATTCAACAAATAATATTTATTAAACATATACTATGTTTATTACAAAGCACTGTGCTAGGAATTGGGAGTACAAAGACAAAATTTAAACATTTACTGACCTTAAAGAGCTAACATTGTACTGGGGAGATAAAATATATACACAGAGACCACTGTTGGTGGTGGTGGTGGTTTTGGTGGTGATAATGGTGGTGGTTGATTGGTTGTTGGTTGTCAATTGTTGTTGCTAGGATAGGAATTGGATCTGTGATTTCATTAGTATAAGGAACTCCCAAATGAAGAAACTCCCTGTATGGATACAGTTTGGAGCTAACTTCACAGCTTATCATCTCAAAGAGTTGCCTGGCTCTAGAACACTAAGAGGTTAAGTGACTTGTCCAGGGTCATGCAGCTAGTGACATGTCATGTGTCAAAATCAAAACCTGAGTCCAAAACTTGCTGATGCTGAAACTAAGCCATTATGCACAAAAAATAATAAGCTTAATTTGAACAGATAGAGAGTACTATAGATTGAAGGGACTGGGAAAGGCCTCATATGGGAGGTGATAGCTGAACTGTCCATCAAAAGAAATTCAACAGTCTAAGAGAGAGGTAAGGGGTAAAGGTGACAGCACTTAAGGTATATGGTGTAGGTGGTACAAAGGTGAAATACAGGATAATGGAGAATAGTTAAGTAGGCCTCATTGAATGGAAAAATGTATGTATACATGTATTTATGTATGTATGGGTGAATGTATGTGAAGGGGGCTTATATGAAAGAAAATCAAATGAAAACCAGGTTATGAAAAGGTTATGATTTTTTTTTTCTTAGTTGTATTTCAAGAGAAGCTTTGTATCTGTACTTGGGGGAGGAAGAAATTCTTCATACATATGGAACTCAAGACTATGGTCCTTCAGGCTTCCAAGGGAAAAATTTGGGAAGACGATAAACTATCAAAGTGAAAATTGAGAGCCTTATGTTTTATTCTAATAGGAAGACTAACAGATTTTACCCCCAGTACATCTTCAATGTAAATTTGCATATTCTTTTTCATAAAAATAAATGCCAAATTTCATAAATATGTATGTCCCATTCAAAAAGTCCTTGCTCTAAATATGTAAATAACAAGCACATGGAGTCTCCATTTTCTTCCCTTTATTTTTTTTTTGCCCCATTCTCTAAATTTCTCTCCCTTTGTTCTTTTACATTTTGTATATGCATATTTTTTACCTAACAATATTTTCATCATGATTTCTGTCAAGCTTTTCAGCAATGTGTAAAATTCAGAGATGAATTCCTACAGAAAAAAAAATCAAGATCTGTGATTTAAACTCAATGTAAGTAATGCCTTCTCCACAGATGTTCTCTTGTGGCACCTTGGGAAGAATGAACTTCTAATCATTAAAGTAGTACAAGATAGGAACAACTTCTCATTGAAGCTAGGAAGCATAGCAAATAGAGTGCTGGACTTAGGACAGACCTCAATTCAAACTCACCTTGAGTACTTACTAATGGTGTTATCCTGGGAAAGTTGCTTCATTTCTCTTAGTTTCAGTCATGTTGTCTATAAAATGAGAATGATATCACCTACTGCACAGAGCTGTTGTGAGGAACAGATGAGGAAATATATGTAAAGTATTTTGCAAACTCAAAGGCTAGATGATTCCCTCAATAGATCTGTCTATCTCCATTAACAGTGACCTATAGCTTTCCTATTTGTTGGCTAAATTCCTTAAGAAGAACATCTTTAATCATTACCTTCACTTTCTTTCATGTACTCAGTAATCCAGTGACACTGACCCCTTTGCTGTTTTTCACACAAGACCTTCCATCTCCAGACTCCAGGAATTTTCATTGGTTGTCCCCCAAGCCTGGAATTGTCTCCCTCCTTGTTTCCACATCCTGGTTTATCTGGCTTCCTTCAAGTCAAAGCTAATTACCTTCTACTAGAAGCCTTTCCAGCCCACCCCATTAATGCTAATGTTTACCCTCTAAGACTACCTCCAATTTTTCTTATATTTGTGTTGTAAGTGTATGTGTGTGTGTATGTGTGTGTGTGCATGTGTGTATATTTATATGTTGTCCTCCTCATTAAATTATTAGCTCCTTTAAGGCAATGATCATTGTTGTCTTTCTTTGTATTCTTGGCACTTAGTACAGTGTGTCCACACAGTAGGTGCTTAATAAATGTTTGTTGAATGTATTAATTTGATTCTCCCTTACCCCCAATTCCTGCCCCTAAAGGAAGATGTTGTAATAATAAGGAATAAGTTAAATCTTAGCTATATTGAGCAAAGATTTACAAAACACTTTCCTTACAACATTCTTGTGAGTGAAATGGTACTATTATTATTGTCCCCATTTACCAGATAAGAAAACAGACTCATAAAGGTTAGGTGACTTGTGCAAGGTAACACAGATGATAAGAGCTTCAAACTCAGTGCTCCAGGCCTTAGTCCAGCATTCTTTTCTACAGTACCACTCTACCTTCCAAAGAAATTTGTGTAAGGGACCCAGGAACTATAAAAAGACACTGATCAATGGGACAATTGCTTATATCAGGCTATATTTAAGAAAGGCAATTGGGAGAAGTAACATAGGAAAACATAGGAAAGAGTGAGCAATCAATCAACAAGTATTTATGGAACATAGTAGAAACACTTACTATGCTCTAGCCACTGAGAAAGATGCTAGGGACATAAAGGGAAAAGTGAAATGTTTCTTGCTTTCAAGGTACTAACAGATTAACCCAGAGTATTCATTTTGAAATTATGAGGACCTGAATCAAAATCTTGTCTCTATCATTTACAACATGTGTGACCTAATCAAGTCAGTCTCTGTGGGCATCTGCTTCCTCATCTGTAAAATGAGAGAAATGTACCAAATGGCTTTTGAAGCAGCTAGGTGGTACAGTGCATAGAGCACTTGACATGGAGTCAGATAGATTTGAGTTCCAATAAGCTTCAAACACTTATTAGCTGTGGGGAAATCACATAAAAGCTGCTTGCCTCAGTTTTCTCAACTGTAAAATGAGGATAATAATAGTATCTAGTTCCTCCACTTGTTGTGAAGATCAAATGAGATAATAGTTGTAAAATGCCTTGTAAACATTAAAGCAATATATAAATGTTAGCTCTCATTGATCATTTTTGTTATTAATTATCAGTATATCAGTAAAGTAGGGTCTTGTATCCATGATTCCCAGCATGAAGTCCAGCATTCCTTCTACCGCACCTCACTGAAGATGGCCACTTCAACATATCAACAACAAGAAGAAGGAGCTGTTATGCCAGGAATGCCTTAGGCCAGGCTCCATGCTAGACACTGGCGACACATACACAAAGAATGAAACAATCCCTCCTCCCAAGGAGCTGATATCTTAACAGAACAATGAGTAAGTATATACAAGTCTATGCAGAATACTTATAAAGAGAATTCAAAGCAGTGAACTATGTGATTGTTAAGAAGAAAAGGCATGAGCATTGAGGGGATTAGGAAGAGCTTCATGTAAAAAGTGATGCTCCAGCTGTATTTGCAAGTGAAGTCTTCTATGGAGTGGAGGTGAGCAGAGTGTGCATTCCAGGCTCTGAAAAGGTCAAAAGAGGGAAGATGAGGTGTTAGGTGTGAGGAACAGAAAGACGTCTAGTTTACCTGGACCAGAGGGGAAGAGGGGAATAATGTTGGAAAGAAAGGTTGGGGTTAGGGCAGATGGTGAAGGATTCTAAGACCTAAACAGACAAGTTTATAGCAAGAGGAATTAGTAACGTGGTGTAATGAAATGAGATAGATTTGGACCAAAGAGGTATCAGGTTTATATCTCAATGTCAAAGTCAAAGCCTGAATTCTGCCACTACATTTTTTAATTCAGTCTTGAGAAAAACATGTCCTCTCTGGGTCTCTGTTCCTGCAAAATCATAGGGTTAGAATATATGATCATTAATGTCATTTCTAGTCCTAGCTCCTATGATCTGGTCCAACCCTTTACCTTCAGACCAGAGGAGTATTATTTCAATGATAGATTAGGTGACTGAAGCTAATTGATTTGCCCAAGGTTGCATGACTAGTGAAAGGTATACCTATGAACTTTTTCAACCATTGAAGACTATTGCACTTTCCAATCACTATTGAGAAAGATACACCTTAATGCATGATTGCAGATTTTATTCCGTTATTCTCCTTTGGCATCATTATCTTTGAACCATGCAGCTTCACAGTCCATTAGCACTGTTTCTTTGCCTGTTGAAATATATGGTAGTCCCTACTTACATATGCAGTGTATTGAATTAGTGTTATTTGATTTAAAATGATTAACTGGGTTGGACTAGATTCTGTTTCTTTTAGATTTAATTTCTATCCCTGGATGCATACCTATAAAATGTCTGCAAAGCAATCATCCCAGGGCTATCATTTTTCATCTTCATCATTAATCAACTTTAGGCAAGACCCTCAGTATCCTTTGGCCTCAATTTTCTTATCTCTAAAATGGCAACAAAAATCATACTCACAGGGTTGTTTTGGGGACCAAATGAGATAGCAAAGGCCCAAATGGTCTCTAACTTATTTCAATATTAGCTTACACTGATGATTATTGTTAATTAGCATGAACGAAATTAATTAATGTCAATAATTAATTAATAGGATGAAGCTGCATGGTGCAGTAAATAGAGTGGTAGGCTTAAAGTCTTAAAGGCTTGATATTAAATCCTTCTTCCAACACTTACTAGCTGTGTAACCTTTGAGAAGTCACTTTATCTCTCTGAGTCTCAGTTTCCTCATGTGTAAAACGAGGAGGTTGGACTCAATGACCTCTTAGGCCTCCCAGCTCTAAATCTACGATCCTATGATTTAATTATCAATTTAAGATTTGCAAAGGTGACTTACATACATTATCTTATTTGATCATCTTAATGACTCTGTGAGGTGGGTGATACAGATATCATGAGTTAAATTTTACAAAAGAGGAAACTGAGACTTAGAGAGATAAATGACTTGGTAGGGGACAGAAAGCCAATAAGTATCAGGGGTAGACTTGGAACCCAAGTCTTCCTTAGACCAAGTTCTGCACTCTATCCAGAATGCCATGCTCCTTCTAATTTCATCATTGTGGCTATTCTCTCCATTAACGCAGATGTTAACCTCTGTATACTTTAGTAGAATGCTTCATGAGTTGTTGTAGGGGGAAAATCATCAGTGTTTCATTTTTATCCTTTGTATCACTGGTCTTTTGAACATTAACTAGTAACTAGTGAGTATGTAATAAAGATATGTTCACTGATTGATTGATTTTGCTCATCAAAAACCTTTGATGCTTCTCCTCTCTATTGAATAAAATTAATTTTTTGGCCTGCTATTCAAAGACAGCCGCAATCAGGAACCATCTTGTTTTCCTTGCTTTATCTCACACTACTCCCTTCTATGTGTACATTATTCACAGAGACTAAATGTTGAGGGGGCCCTCAGAAATCATCTAGGCTAACCCATTGCTGAAAAATATTCCTTTCTGCAACATCTCCCTGAGGCAACCATCTGACCTCTGCTTAAATAATAATAAAAATGTTTAGTGTTTTTTCTAAGTTTGTAGAGTGTTTTGCATACTTTTCCCCCTATTTTAGTCTCAAAGCATTCATAAAACATAAGCACTATACTTATTATTGTCCCTGCTTCACAAATGAGGAAATGGAGACTCAGAGAGGTTAAATTACTTGCTCATAGGGACACAGTTAGTAAATGTCAAAGATAGTATTCAAACCTAGGTCTTTTCTATGCTGCATTATTTCCCGATTCCATCCATGTTCATGTTGCTCTTTGAATCTATACTGGCTGTTACCCCTCCTCTAACTACTCAATTTTTCCAAGCCTTTTACAGCTGAGTTACTACCTGTGATATCTTAAACAAGTCTCTTATCCTTTCTGGTCCTTACTTTTTGCTCTATAAAATGAGAAGAGTAGATCTCCCTTCCATCTCTCAGTCCATTTTTCAGCCTTTTCCTGGAACCTTTCCTAGCTAGGTATCTATCACAGGTTGAGTTCTATTTGCACAGCTTTTAAGAGCCCTCTACATAGTCTTTGATGGTCATCTCCATGTCAGTGTAGTGCTTGGTCTAACTCCACGGAGAATGAGTAGGGATGACACCTGTCCAGACTCATCAATAGTCACATATGGTCCAAGGCTTTCAACTCCTGCTATGCCATGAGGATGCAATAAAATAGGGACTTAACAGTGGTTACAATTGTATAGTGCTGCATAAAGGAGAATAATTGGCAAATTATTTAACAAGTACTCACTTGGTAGCCTATTATATGCACCTCACTGCTAGGAACTGTGGGGACAGAGGTTGCAGAGGGATATATTTAGGCTTCTTGTCAGGGAAAATTTCCTAACTTTGAAGCCTTTGACATTCCACTTTTTTCTGAATTCCATGCCCATCTATCATACACACACACACACACACACACACACACACACACACTCACACACACAGATTGATTCTACTCTATGGTAACATATTGCTTTGAATTCATTTCTCTTAGAGCATATTCTTTGTTATTTTATACTACAATGATAACTCTTTTATATAGGCTTTTAAGGCTTATAGAATGCTTTCATTACAGTAAACTTTTTGGGGCAGATACTGCATATGTTATCCCCATTTTACAGATGAGACAACCGAGACTTCAAGATAAAGTGATTTATCCATATTTATTCAGCTGGCAAATATCAGAGTTGAGCTTTAAACTCAGGTTCCTGACTCCAAATCACCTGTTCTTCCTACTACAGCATGATGATTCTATTTTATAAGTGGCCAAGGTGTGGGAGGGAGGGGGAAAGAGTGATGTGTATGCATGTGTGTGTGTATACATATATACATACATACATATATACATATATATACATATATACACACATACATACATATATATGTATATATATACCATATTAGAGCTGGGATAACTTCTTTTAAAAAACAAGATTTATTAATGCCTTTTGATTTTCTTTTTTTTTTGGCATCACTATAGTTTCACAAAGTTTCCTTCCCTCCCCATCCCTCAGAGCCATTCCATATAACAAATAGCATTTATTAAAGACAAAAAAGGAAGAGAAAAAAATTGATCAATATATTGAAAAAGTTGAAAGTATATGAAGACCTCCTACCTCTGGAAAGGGGAGTGAGAGGAGTATTTTCTTATATCATCTTTCCAGCTATGACTGTGCTTTATAATTCTGCATCATTGTCTTTTGATTGTTTTGTTGTTGTTGTTTTTTTTTGTTTTGTTTTTGTTTTGTTTTGTTTCCCATTGTTGTAGTCATTTTGAATATTGTTTTCTTTGCTCTGCTGATTTCACTTTATATAAGCTCATGTAGAACTTTTCATGTTTTTCTGTATTCTTCACATTTCTCATTTCTTATAGCACAGTAATATTCCATCGTATTCATGTACCACAATTTGTTTAGCTATTCCCCAAATGACGTGCATCTACTTTGTTTCCAATTCTTTGCTATCACAAAAAATGCTGAATAAATATCTTGATGCATATGGGAACTTTGTTTCATCAGTGGGGTATAATTTCTTATATAAACTCTATACCTCCCATGGAGCCTTGTGTATTCCCCTGCACATATTAGTTACTCAGTAAATGTACATTGACTCAATTGAAATGAAGAAGAACAATTACTGGAAGGCAAGAATGAGCATGCTGTGGTCATGGGGCATGAAAAGACCTACTTGTTGAAAGCAGGGATTTATGCTGAGAGGTTGTAGGGAAACAAAGTTGGATAGTAAGGGTCAGTCCAAATTATGGAAAGTTTTGGAAGCTTGATATATCTGGTTAGGAAATGAGGAAACATTGGAGATTGGAAGCAAGTAAACAATGCTCTCAGGAAGAATCACTTAATAGTGTAATGAAAAGTGATTTAGAGAGGGTGTTTTAGTGATACAGAAATAAATGCTGAAATTAAGTTGGAGAGATTGGAAATAAGATATAAATATGGATTATGCTGTACAGGTAAATTCATTTTCTTTTTTTTTTTTTAGGCAGTTGGGGTTAAGTGACTTTCCCAGGGTCACACAGCTAGTAAGTGTCAAGTGTTTGGTCTGAGGCCAGATTTGAACTCAGGTCCTCCTGACTTCAGGGCCGGTGCTCCATCCACTGCACCACCTAGCTGCCCCTAGGTAAATTCATTTTCAAAGAGAAGGGTAGATAACCTGAAGCTTTTGGTAAAAAGACTCACATCCTACCACTGCTAGTCCAAAAAAACCCATACATTATATATTCCCAGGCCAGACAATACAAAGCAGGCTTCCCTGGTTAAGTGCAGTCAGTCTGCGGCCCCACTGGGCACAGGCAGGACCTTGGATAAGGGCTTAGTGACTATATGACCTTTTTTTTCTTAGCCCAGGTCTGCATATGGGAGCAGAGGGTAGTTGCTAGGGGCCAGCTAGGAGCTACAAGGCAAAGAAGAAAGCATGACTTCACAGACATTAGCGCCCTAGAAAAAAGTTACAGTTGTCCTATGCAAGTTGTTTAGCTCTTTGAGAAAAGAGAAAGATGCAAAAGTTATTTCAGAGAAAAGTTAACTAACCATTAAATTATCTTATTAACTTATTATATACATATATAAATTAGCATATGGAATATTAATAGAGTAACTACTATTTGGCCAGTGCAGTATTAGACAATGCACAGAATAAAAAAATTAGATGGCACAGACTCTACCCTAGAATAAATCCCTAATTAATTGACATGGTTTAGGGATCCCTATCTAGTCAAGGAGACAAGTCTAAACCATATCAATTAATAAAAGAGCAGAATCATGCATCTGCCACAGAGAATCTTTTGTCCATGTAACTTTGGACAAGTTATTTAGCCTCTCTGAGTCTCAAACGGCATCTGTAAAATAAGCTGATTAGTCTATATGATCTCTAACGTCCCTTCCAGCTCCAAATTATATGGACTTACAAATACAAGATACCATCAGATCAGGGCACTGGGGTCTAGTTCCTACTCTATTGCAGATGTGCACTATGACAGTGGAAGCATCTGCCACAGTCTCTCAATTTAGTCAATAATAATTAAAAATAATAAATTGAGGGTCAGGGTTGTGCTGTGAGTAGGGAAAGCTAGCACTGGAGTCAGAAAAAGAAGGAAGGAAGGAAGAATTTTTAACAAATATGCATATTCAAGCAAAACTTACTCTTATGTGGCCATATTCAAACATGCTTGTTTTTTGTTGTTTTTTTTTCTGCCTATTGAGTCTGGAGGTCGGTATTTGATTCTTTATCAGACTTTTGGAATGATAGATAGTCATTACATTGATCAGAGTTCCCAAGTCTTTCAAAGTTGTTGTTAATTGTTCAACCAGTTCTATCTATTTCCCTCTACATAATTTCATACAAGCCTTCCTGTGTTTCTCTGAAATCATTAATTTCATTATCTTATAGCACAATAATATTCCATTATATTCATATACCATAATTTGTTCAATTTTTCCTCAATTAGTTAGCATCCTCTTTGTTTCTAGTTCTTTACTACTGTGAAAAGAGCTGTTATAAATGTTTTTATACATATGGGTCCTCTTTTTTTTTTCTTTTTTAATCTCTTCAGGCTATAGGCCTAGACAATTCTGTAAGAATATAAGTTACATAGAAATTTCCAATTTGAATTGGTAGAGATAATTTCCTCACTGAGATTTTTCTCTGGCAATGAAATCACAGGTTTAGACCAAATAGAATAAATAAATTTGTGCCATTGTAAAAAAGCAAAAGCAAAAACAAAAAAAATGTGTAGGGCCATGTGTTAAACACTGAAATATAGGAGATAAAAATTACATAATCCTTTTAAAAAAGATCACAATCGGGGCAGCCAGGTGGCACAGTGGATAGAGCACCGGCCCTGTATTCAGGAGCACATGAGTTCAAATCCGGCCTCAGACACCTAACACTCACTACCTGTGTGACCCTGGGCAAGTCACTTAACCCCATTGCCTAGCCAAAAAAAAAAAAAAGAAGATGACAATCCAGTTTCAAGGTTAGTTTTGCAAACAAGTAACTACAATACATATTAGAATATAGCAAGTTTATTGGAATTCAATAGAAAGGGATAATAAATTTGGGGAGAGAATAATCATTTGTAATTGGGGTGGGGAAATTAGGAAAGGCTTCAGAAAAGAATTGGACCTTGAAAAAAAATGAAAGATGGCAAAGATTCAGATTGCAAAGATCATGATTGTGGAGAATCCATTCTAAGTATGAGTGTGTCCTGGACAAATGCACAAAGATTAGAGAGTATTGGAAATAATCCACTAATTGCTAGTATTTTTGTTTAGTAAGCATGTAAAATATGTGACCAGGAAGAGTATAAAAAAACTGGAAAGGTTTGTTTGGAACCTTTAATGACAAGATAAAGAATTTACTCTTGATTGCACAGACACCAAAGAAGTCTTGAAGGCTCTTGAGCAAAGTGGCAGATGCAATTACTTCTGTAGATTAGGAAAGTTACTTTGGTAGTAGTGTGAATAATGTATTTCAGGGAGAAGAATGGACGTAAAAGAATTAGCTAGGAAGCCATTATAATAACCCAAATGGAGATAGATGGTAGAAATATTTGGAAGCTAAAATGGACAGGATTTGGCAACTGATTTGATGAGGCAGGGGAGTGATTAAGGCGAGAAGAAGAAGAAGGAGGACAAGGGAATAGATAAAGATAACTCCAAAGTTCAAGCCTGGGTGACTGGGAAGTAAAGAAATACAGAAGTTAGGTGAAGGGGAAGGTTTGGGAAGAAGATATTTTGGACAAGTAGAGTTTGAGGGACTGAAGGGATGCATTCTAAAGATAGATCAACAGTCCTTTTGTGGTTCAGTTTCACTGAGAATGAAATGGTATAACATATTGGCAAGTACTTGGAAAAGATCCTATATACGTGGAAGATAAAATAAAAGTCATTTGTACAAGTCATTCATTAATTCATTCAATAAGCATTTATTAAGACCTTGGAGATTGGTACTGAAAGGCATACCAAAATGAGTTTATAGTCTAAGATGCAAAAATATAGATTAATTAAAATATATAGTATTATAAGACAATAATATCAAGCACTTATATAGTGTTTTAAGATTTTCAAAGCACTTTACAAATATTTCATTTGATATTCACAACAGCCCTGGGAGGTAGGTACTATTATTATCCCCATTTTAGAGATGAAAAACTGAGACAGGCAAAGATTAAGTGACTTGCCCAAAGTTGCACAGTCAGTAAATATCTGAGGCAGAATTCAAATCCAGGTCTTCCTAATGCTAATTCTAGCTCCCTAGCCATAATTCCACCTTCTTTTCTTAAGTTTAGAAAGCTATAAAACAAGATTCTATGTGAAGTCCAAGAGGAAAGATCAAAACAGCTTTTCCAAGGAGACAACATTTGAGTTGGATGTTACAAGATATGTAGGAATTCAACAGGGAAGGAAAAAGTGGGAGGCATGCCAGATAAAGGAAAGAACATGATCAAAGGCATGGAGGTCAAGGTGGGGGCACAGTGCCTATTCCTGGAGAGAGTAATTCAGTTTGACTGGAAAGCAGGTATTATGAAGGCAAATAAAATGAGATAAAGATGGAAAAAGGTGGATTGGTGCCAGATTGGGCCGGGCCTTGAATTACAAAGATGTGTGAATTTCATTGAGTTAATTACAGGAATCTGAGACACCTGTTCATTTTGTTACCCTCTGCATGACACCAGTGACATGCTATTTACCATATAACCTGACTTCTATTCACCATAGAATTGTAGTCTGATAGAGCTGAATAGGTCTTTTTTTTTCCTCCTGTGATTTTGTCGGTGTAGGGAAATCCACTGTAGAAATTCCATCCATCAAAAGAGATCAGCCACTCTATTAACTTACAGTCATATAAGATTGCTTGAGTGCACTTAGAATTTGTTATGTACCTGTGGCCACATATTCAATTTGTATCAGAGGAAGGACTTTAACACAGGTCTTCTTGACTCTGGTGCCAGCTCCCTGTCTGCTACACCATAATGCCTCTCCCTTAAGAGATCTTCAAGATAATTAAATCCAGTTCATAACCTCTGATTTTATTGATAAGAAAATTGAGGAGGCCTATATAGTTCTCTTGAACAAGATCACGCAATTATTAGGAAAGTTGAGACAAAACAGAATAGATCTCTGACTCTATGACTGGGATTTTATTCCATTGTGTAATGTGTTTTTTTTTCTTGTTTAAGGCATAGCACATGCATGTATGTGTTTTATGCACATATGCATATATGCACACACATTGCCCTTAATTCTTTTTGTAATATATGTTAGTATCACATAAATCTTGGAGAACAAAATAAGGAATAAGATGTTGGAAAGAGCCACTTTATGTAGGATGCACAAAGTGGTCCTTTGAGTTGAAAAACCATTTGGGATAACTATATTCTCAGCTAATAAATTTGTAGGAATTTTAAAACCTAAAACATGTCTTGACTTGTCTAATGCAAACAGCTGACCTCAATGCCACACCCTAAAAAGCTCAATTGCTGAATTACTGAATTGTGGACAACTCTTTGGCAGTACTCAAGTAAGGTCCCAGATGGTTTCAATCTGACTCCTCATTTATCTATTGTTAATGTATCCTCCCAGCATCAGAATATTATGAGTTCAGATAAGAATTTGCTTAGAATATCTAAATTGTTGGATT